>NW_016810038.1:1563147-1658135 GCF_001698545.2 Rhinopithecus bieti | reverse complement strand
ATATATATATAATTTTTTCTTTATTCCTTCGAGGATATGTCCACAGATGATTTACCTTTCAGTCAATTTTAAAAAATAATCCTGAAACAATGGGAACTCACTTCCTGAGGAAGAAAAGGGAGAGTAGACAGAACAAGTCACATGCTGTGATTGGCAAGCCCGTGAGGCGTCTGTAAGGTCTCCAGGATGACTGACAATTGGCCTCTTGAAATTAAACAACCATATCCTGCCACCTGGGCACTCATGCATCGAGGTATGGGTATATTTTGCATGCAAGGCCTGCCCTACCAAGTGTCTGGTAAGAAGGCATTATCTTTTAAAAGGTAAAATACAACTCAGGTAGATTAACTTTGAGCTCCTTCTGTGATATTTATATATATATGTATGTATATATTTTATATATATACACACACACACACACACACATATATATATATAGCATTGAAATGAATGAGGGATTCGCAGAAGCACATAAAGGGGCACATTTTCCTAGTGTGTCATTGAGATTTAATGCAGAGGAGTGGGCCCCGGTGGAGGGATGCAGGTGAAAAGTGCTGGTTTCCCCTCTTTGGGTGACCTTTTCTTGCCTTTTGAGAGCAACTGAGTTTGGAAAAGGAGCTGCGGGGTCTCCAAAGTGGCCAGACCTCCCCTCAGAGTATGAAGGGGATGCTGCTGACATCAGTGTCAGGCTGTTGACCATTACTCTGCATCTGGTGTGGAGGGTAGGGTGCAAAAGACCAACTGTTGCTGAGTGGAGTGGACACTCGGTCCAATCAGAGCTCTCCGAGACTCTGTTTGCAGCCAACTCTCCAAGCCAGCTGGGAAAGCCTCTGCAGAATGATTATTAAAGTGATTGTTCCTCTAAAGGGAAATGTGATTTCAGTGACTGCATTTGGGGTTTGGATAATATTGACAACATTTTATATATAATTGTGATGATATTTTTTCATCATCAGTGGCTGTGCCACTCAGCTAGGGTGTCCCTGCCTTCTCCCTAACTGTACCCGTCACTCACTTTGAAATTCACATCTCAGAGCAAGACCACCCACTACTCCACTTGTTATCCACAGATGCCCTGATCCCTCCCCTTATATGTGAAGTGGATTGCAACCACCTCCCTACACTTTCTTCATATAACTCCTGCTCTCTTCTTGGTGATTTCTGCATCTTTTTGAATGATCTTTTCAATATCCCAAGTTCTCAGTTTTGTGACCTTCTCTCCTCCAAAGATATTGTATTTTTCCCTATCTCAGTCACTTAGTCCCATGGGTCATATTCTAGACTATGGATTCTCAACCTTGCAGAGCTTTAGAGAATTCCACTCTGCATGCTGTGCCCCAGATCTATTAGAGCACAGTCTATTGGGATACGAGCTGGGCATCAGCATTTTAAAACTACCCAGTTTACTTCATTGGGTAGCTAAGGTCACGAATCACTGCTCCTCACTTGCACCCCCATTGGAGCTGGATGTCCAGTGTCCCTCTCTCCAAACTACACCTACTCCTTTTCCAGCTCCCCCAACTCCAATTCATCAATTTCATCATGACCTACATTCTTCTCCCTTTTCAGCTCTCAGGCCCCTTTGCATCCTCACTGCCTTCCTCATCTAGTTTAGAGTCCGTCATGCAATATTAGGATCAGTCCCATGAAGACACTCAGCTGTCTCTCATCTCTCTTGAAGCCATTAATATGGCAAGGTCTAAGCAGGTGAAATCCAACCTCCCACTTACTTCTTCCTGTACCCAGGCAGGTAAATATGTACACACACACACATATACACACATCACTCAATGTTCTCTATTTATTTTAAATGCAAAATCACAGATGAGTCATGAGTCTTTGGTTCTGCCCATCAAGCCGATATTGTTCCCTGAGTCTGCCCATTATCCACTGTCTGAGATGACGACTCCACACCTCTTCCCCTTCTTGAGCCATTTACCCCTCCTCTACTGCATCTGTTTCTAGCTCTTGACCTTGTTTCCTATTTCACTAAGAAACAAACACTCATAATTGCCACATATCCCATCAACACATCCACCCGTCATACTCCTCTGAGCCCCAAGACTCTGCCTCCCTGTCCCCAAGACCCCGGAGGCCAGATTTCCATGTGCGCAATGGCATCTATGCCTCCTGTCTTCTCCAGCACAGTTCCCCAGGGGTTTGTCTTCCGCGTGTCTCAGCATTGTTCTTCCTTCATCCCTTAAAATATGCAGAAACATCTCTTATCTCAACAAACGTGCACCAGAAAACCTCCCTTGGTTTCAATGTCCCTTTTCTCATCACCCAATTTCTCTACACCCCTTTACAATGAAGCACATGGAAAGTAATCTCAGTATTCATCGCCTCCGCTTCCTCTCCTCCCAGTCTCTATGGTCACACTTTTGTCCCTACCCTGCGAGATCTCCAGTGCCTTTTGCATTGCAAAGTCTAGTGATCCATTCTCAAAAGCACTGACCAGTTAATATTGCATTCCTCTTCTTGACTTTCTCAACCTGGCTTGGAGGCATGATTTTTCTCTTCTACAAGTTTTCCTTCTAAGTCTGTGGCTAGTCCTTCTAAGATGTTACTTCATTTTGTTGAATATCTCTCATCTCTCTGCCACTAAATGTTAGAATACCCTGGGGCTCGGTCTGTGGGCCTCCTCTCCATCTGCATGCGCTCTCTTGGTGATCTTCTAGTCTCCACATTTAAATGTTCTCTACGTCTCTGCTTGATTGTCTAGAGGTCATTTCAAAGCTGATGTGTCTAGAATGGAACTCCCACCCCAAACTTTCCTAAAGTCTTTCCTATCTTAAAATGTTCTAGGAAATTTAAGCACTGTTCTTTCAGGTCTCCCAGCCAGAAATATGGGTCATCCTCAACTCATTCTTCTCTGACACCTCACACTGTAATCCATCACAATGCCACTCAGCTCAACCCTCAGTATATGTCGAGAATCCAACCTGCGTGACTTCCATCCTGCATGTGGCTTCTGCCCTGGTCTGGAAACTGGATTTCCTGTGCCTGCCCTGCTGCCACCTCATTGCCTATACAGTAGCCAGAGTGAACCTGTTAAAAGGTAGACAGGGTTAGGTGCAGGTCTAGGTGTGGCTCATGCATGTAATCCTGGCACTTTGGGAGGCCAAAGCAGGCGGATCACTTGAGGCCAGGAATTTGAGACCAGCCTGGTTAACATGGTGAAACCCTGTCTCTACTAAAAATATAAAAATTAGCTGGGCATGGTGGCACACACCTGTAATCCCAGCTACTTGGGAGGTTGAGGCAGGAGAATCGCTTGAACCCAGGAGGCAGAGGTGGCAGTGAGCCAAGATCGCACCACTGCACTTCAGCCTGGGCAACAGAGGGAGATTCCATCTCCAAAAAAAAAAAAAAAAAAAAAAAGTCGATGGGATCACATCACTCTGCTTCTAACCCTTCAGTGGCTCTTTTCTCACTCAGCTGGACACATGAAAATATAAGTGAAGGACCTTGTAAGCCACGCCAAAGGGCAGGCTCTTGAGGCTGGAGAACTACAGAGCAAGGGGAGATAAAAGACAGTGAGAATAATAACGACAGGAACAGGTCATGCGGCCAGTAAGCAGGTGCTGAAGGTTCCAACCTCATCCGTCTGATATCAGAGCATGTGCTCTATTCAGTTCACTCTATTGCCAGCCAGGGAAAACTTCTTAGGGCAGGGTCACATTGCAGTGAGGCTTTGAAGGTCACAAAAGTGGGTTGGTTGTAGGGGAGAGAGAGTAGCATGGCAGATGAAGAAAATCTCATTGAGTCCATTCTACCCTAGGAAAAACCAACACATTAAAAATACAGAGAGTGGCTGGAATAGCCAAAGGCTAGGAATAACCTCTGGTTATTGCTATTTTGTGCCAAGACCTCTGCACTCAGCCCCTGAATGGGGTGAAGGTGAGGGACCGAGACTGTCAATGCAGATGTATTGTTGCTCTTAAAGAGCTTACTGTTTGGAAAACTTGCCAAAAACCTCCAAGAAGGTTCTGAACTGGTAGGTGTCAACTTTGCAACAAACAGTTTGGTTCAAGGCAAGTCTGGTACAAGAGGACTCATTGATACCAGAGGCCGAGGCGGGAGGATGGCAGGAGTCCAGGAGTTCAAGACTAGCCTTGGCAACAAAGTGAGACCCAGTGGCTACAAAAATAAAAAGTAAAAAAATTAGCTGGGCGTGATGGCATGCTTCTGTAGTTCCAGCTTCTGGAGAAACTGAGGCAAGGGAGGTGCTTGAGCTGGGAGGTCAAGGCTGCAGTGAATGAGCTATGATCATATCACTGTACTCCAGCCTAAATGACAGAGCAAGACCCTGTCTCAAAAAGATAAAATAATTTGGAGACAATATCTGGCTTTCTTCATATTTAGCCCAAGGTAACTCAAGTGTTATGTTTAAGGCCATCTCGGATTTCCTTTGCATCTATTTTTTTTTTTTTTCTATCTCTCTGCTTCTGGATTCCTTTGAATCTAGCATTAAGCCAGGAGTCTAGATTATTGATTATTGGTTATCTCATTCATTCCCATATCTTAATCGGGAGCCTCTTATGTGCAAGGCAGCTAGCCGTTGGAGTTTGGGAGCCAGACAAGCTCCTGATTTTTACTGAATTCCTCCACACTGAGAGTCCCAATGCCAAGTCTCTGGAATAATCCTGACGCAGTCATCCAAAATCTGTCTTCACAAGAGCTTCTGCAAAGCTTCCTTCTGCAGCTTCCTCACATCTCGGCTGTATGTTGTCCATGTGAGGGGCACGGGAGATTTGTGACAGGCATCAAAAGTATCAGAGATGCTCAGTCAGAGCCTTAGAAATGCATGGACAGTTCCTGATGTGTAGATAGCATTGATATTTTCACTGCTCCATGTTTACTGCAACAAATATGAACAACGATTAAATCCATTTTCGTGGGATAATTGCCTGTAACTTGATGTCCTTGTAAGACTCATTCTGCAGCTTCAGTCATGTGGATTACACAGCACTATTTAAAATTTTCCCATTACCAGAGAAAGTGGAGGGAAGGAGGATAGAGCCAATCCATGGCCCAGTCCATTCCTAGATTGTCCAGCCTTTTGTGTCTGTTATTAAGCCCTTCAAAAGTACACTGCTTCCCTGGAGAGAAAATATATTGACATAGTTCCCAATCACTCCACCAGAGCAGCAGTGGCCTCAAGATAAACTTCCCAGCACCAGCAAAGAGCGGATTACACATGCCACAACGAAGTCCAATTAGATTGAAAACTAACAGCCAAATTTCTCTGCCCCTGCAGTTCCTAGAGTGTGAAGAGAGAAGGAACAAATAGGAGAAAAATTGTTGTAGCGCCTTAATGATAAGTGCGTGAGAAGCAGCCAGTTCTCTGTTCCCGCCGTTCATCTTCTGTGTGTCAGTCCCCAACGAGGATTGGCAAGATCTGGCAATTCTCCAGGTCCCTCCTCGTGCCCTCTTTCGCTCGTTCAAAGCACCGTGAGCCTCTCTTGCTTGGTTCCAGTTGCCTTGGAATGTGTTTTGGAAGAAATGGCCTGGATAGTCGCCAGGCTTCCTCATATTCTTTCTTTTCAGTAATTAACTTTGTATTGAGTTCTCCCACCAAAATGAACAGCCAGGCCTTCCTTCCAGATAGAAACTGCCGCAAGAAACAAATGAGAGTTGAAATAAATAACATCATGTTGCTTGACAAATGTATTTGCAGTAGCATCAGAGACTGCCACCCAAGGAGTTCTAATTACAAATGTGACCTGGTAGAGCCAATACCAAGGTTGCTACAGAAAATAAATAGGCTAAGCAGGGCCTGGGGTTGGTTATTGCCATAGATTTTTCTTGGAAATGTTAATCAAAGCAAACCAGAGGGAGAGGGGAGCCAGGGTTTTTCTGATAGTGCTAAAAAAATTAAGTTCCTGGCCAGGCGCTGTGGAACACGTCTGTAATCCCAGCAATTTGGGAGACTGAGGTGGGTGGATCACGAGGTCAAGAGATTGAGACCATTTTGGCCAACATGGTGAAACCCCATCTCTACTAAAAATACGAAGACTAGCTGGCATGGTGGCGGGCGCCTGTAGTTCCAGCTACTCGAGAGGCTGAGGCAGAAGAATTGCTTGAACCCGGGAGGCTGAGGTTGCGGTGAGCAGAGATTGCACCACTGCACTCCAGCCTGCCGACAGAGTGAGACTCCATCTCAAAAATCAAGTTTCCATTAGCCCTTTGCAATAACCCTTTGCAATCTAGTCATCGTTCTTTCTCTCTTCTCCCTTGCTCTTTCTTTATGGAAACTATGCCTACCTGTGTATTTTCTTTGTGAAATATGATTTCACACTTCAGCTTATAAAAGAGGTTTTTGCCAGTGCGATGGCTCAAGCCTGTAATCCCAGCAATTCGGACAGCTGAGGCCGGTAGATAACTTGAGTCCAGGAGTTTGAGATCAGCCTGGGCAGCATGGTAAAACCCCGTCTTTTCTAAAAATACAAAAATTAGCCAGGTGTGGTGGCGGGCACCTGTAGTGCCAGATACTCAGGAGGCTGAAGCAGGAGAATCACTTGAACCTGAGAGACGGAGGTTGCAGTGAGCTGAGATCACACCACTGCACTCCAGCCTGGGTGACAGAGTGAGACTCTGTTCTCAAAATAAATAAAAGGGGTTTAAAATGTTTTTGTGGGGAGTGGGGAGGATTGGTAAAGGCTAGGAAATTCATTTAAAAAGAAGACCCAATGTTTGTCATGGCACCTTCAACTTCCACCCTCAGGAGTGGAGGGAGATGTGCACTTGGCCTTTTCTAGTTGGACAGGTGTGCAGGTTTTAATTGACCAGGGTTTGCCTGGTGGACACTGCTAAGAAGGTGAAAAGATGCAGGATAGGGATCTCCTGTAGGCGGTAAAGGGATGGGTCAGGTGTAAGTCATCACATGCTCCTAAGCCCTGAGCAAATCACCCAGGATCCAGTGGAGATGACATTGCCATGACAATTCTGTCCTTCCTTCTGCCTTCCACGCACCAGGTAGAGGGGTAGGGCGACTGTCAGAGTTCACTCACGACACAGAGCCCCTCTGCTGGGTCAAGCAGGAAGGGATTCAGGACCGGGAAATCAGATGCTTACAGGTCATTGTTAAAAATGCTGGGGAGGGGCTCTGGCTGTCTCCGGATTCTCTCAAGTACTGTGTAGCAAGCCTGCCAGGACAGCACTGACTGCCACAGCCAGGATGGGTCAGAAGGCTGGAGATCAGGAGTTCGCCACTGGGCATCACTGCCTGTGGGCACACCTGCTTTTCACCTGTGATCCCGAGAGAGGAAGTGGCAGTCTCGGAGGCCTCAGGCTCAGCGGCCTCTCTATCCTCACCCTGGTGCATGCAGGTCAGAATGTAACTGAACAGCAACCTACGGACCTGCCCCGTTACCAGCAGGAACAGGAAAACAGCCAAAGCAGGAGATGACCCTACCTACCCCTCCACCTCCAGCTTGGGCCCAATTTGCATCCTGAGCCCCTGCACGGGGGCCTGCCAGGGGAGACTTCACATGCACAGGTGATGTAGGTCGAGGGGAAGGGCAGGAGGCTGCCTGGATGCGGGGCCTGTCCACCCCTTCCATCCCACACGGCATCTGATTCTGGGGCTGGGTCCTCTTCTCCTCTTTCTCCCCCGCCCCACCCCCACCCCTCACACAGGAGAAACACCCGGTCTCACACGTCTGATGCTGTCCCACACGTGTCGCCAACATCAGCCTTTGTCCAGCCTCAGCCACTTTCCTCCCCGAGGGTTTGGCCACATCCATTGGCACTGCATTTCTTCCCTACGACTTTGCTGTGTCTAAGTATTGTCTCTGTTATGATCTAGTTTTTGTCTCCTTAGTTGAATTTTTAAGCTGGAATAGTTGTTTTAAAAGGAACCAGTTACAAAGATGGAAAGCCAGTGTCGTTTGTATTAATAGGAGATAACAGGAATGATTAATATAATAAAAAGGGAATGCATCTTTGTGAAATATTAATTATCAAAGGCTCTGAGTCCAAGGACTGTGCTCTTTATTGAAAAGATAAATGAGTAAAGTGAGGTGTTAAAGACACATTATTCTGAAACTGAGACTTTCTTCATCAGATGGATCAAAAAACAATTACGGTTGAGCCTTGAACAACAGGGGGCTTGAGCTGCATGGGTCCCCCTCCATGCTGATGGCCTTCTACCTCCGCCACCCCGGAGACAGCAAGACCACCTCCACTTCCTCCTCAGTCTACTCAATGCAAAGACCATGAAGATGAAGGCCTTATGACAATCCACTTCCACCTAATGAATAGTAAATCTATTTTCTCTTATTTTCTTAATATTTTATTTTTTCTAGCTTACTTTATTGCAAGAACACAATATACATATAACATAGCAAATATGTTTTAATCAACTGTTTGTTATTGGTATGACTTCCAGCCAAGGGTAGGCTATTAGTAGCTAAACTTTTGGAGAGTCAACAGTTATTTGTGGATTTTCACTTGTGCAGGGGGTAGTGGGGCAGTGGGTCCCCTAAGCCCCCACGGTGTTCAAGAGTCAAGTGTGTGAAAGGATAATACACGTTGTTGTGCCTGCCAGCTGAGATGATACGGGACAACAGTAGTCATCAGCTCACACTTTCTCATTTAATTTTTCAAACTATCCTGGAATATGTATTATTCCCAGTTTAAGATGGGGAAGTTGAGATGCAAGAAGAGATTGCACAGGGTTCCAGATTGAGGAAGTGGGGGTGCTGAACCTGCACCCAGCTTCTTGACCTGAGTTCTGGGGGCTCCATATGAACCAGAAGAGGGCAACTCTGTGTCAAAGCCCTCAGCTCCCAGCATTAGACTCTTGCTTAGGGACATGCAGCTTTCACCCCTCTTTGATCAAGACAGGTTTTCTTCTGTAATGTTTCCCCCATTCTGCGATCTCAAGGCAGTTTACCTCAAGGGACATGGTGATGGCTCTTTTCGATCTCTGGGTTGGTTCTCTAACACTAAAGACCACATGGCTGGGTGCAGTGGCTCATGCCTGTAATCCCAGCACTTTGGGAGGCCGAGGTGGTCAGGAGTTCGAGACCAGCCTGACCAACATGGAGAAACCCATCTCTATTAAAAATACAAAATTACCCAGGCATGTGGTGCATGCCTGTAATTCCAGCTACTTGGGAGGCTGAGGCAGGAGAATTGCTTGAACCCGGGAGTCAGAGGTTGCCGTGAGCCGAGATAGCACCATTGCACTCCAGCCTGGGCAACAAGACTGAAACTCCGTCTCAAAAGAAAAAAAAAAAAACTGGAAAGCATGGACGAGTGGTGCCTATGCTGCAGAGATCTGTTGGATTTTTCTGGGAAGGACTCTGCCTTCATAAACATTTTCCTTTCTCAAGTGTCAGGGACAGGGAATCAAAGTGGCATGTGCTGACCTTTCTCCACAAAACGGAGCCTCCCGGCCCTGGGGCCATCTGTCTCCATTGATGCATGACAGCTAGAAGGATGAGGACTCAGACCTGGGAAGTCTCTCAGAACAGGTCTCTGGCAGGCCTGTGGCTCCTTTTTAATTGCTCAGCAGTAAAAATTATAGAAAAAAGAATGTCTGCCCTGGCAGTTGGATGATTTTCTTACCAGTAACCTGAGGATGTGACCTGGTGCGCTCTGCAGAAAGAGAGGAGAGCTGTAAGTCTGTCAGCTGTGAACATCTGGCAGAGGTTATTATGCATGCAAATTTTATGCATGAAATTCAAAGATGGAGGCAGACACCACCCCCCCAACTTTTATGACCTGTGGATGAGTTATGAGTGAGTTATGCATCTGACTAAGGTAGGAGCAGACCCAGGAGCGTCTGTCTGGGTACGTCCAGCTAGCTGTGTCTCTGGTTCTGAGCAGGAGGATTGATACCCCTCCAGGCTCTGCTCTACATCGTTCCCTTCCTACCACCTTCCCTCCCTCCCTTCTTTCATTCACCAAATGTTGAAAATGCAGCCACAATGCACCAGGTGCTATGCGGTACACCAGAGATACAACTACCCACAAGAGAGACCTGGTTTTCGCTTCCAGCTGGCAACGGAGCATGCTAGTTGAGGATGTAGACCTGGAGTCCAGGGGTGTCAGTCCCAATTCTGCATCCACGACTTCTTCCTACGTGTGCAAACCTAGGGAAGTTACCTGGCTCCATTCTACCCCATCTGGAAGTAGGAGAATTGTGCTCACCTTCTAGGCTGTATTTGTGAGGACAGGAGGTACATACACTTAAGGGAAGCAGGCGTAATTCCAGGGAGACTAGGAGCATGCGTGTTGGGGTCTTTTTCCTCCCTAATATTGGGGCCGTGTGGGAGGAGAAGATGGAAGTGGGACCCACCCACTTTGTCTAAGCCTCAAGTGGAGAACTGAAGGATGGAGGGCAAAATGTATAAATGGATGCAACAAAGGGGCCTGGGGCCATTTATCTGAGAAGTTTCTGCAAACAATGAAAGTGAGACCGAAGTCAAATGGGTCCCTCCATGATCCTTTGTGGTCAGTCTGTTTAGCTCAGTTCTCTGCCTGTGACAGAGCATAGGGGAGCAGGATCCATCATCCACAGGAAGAGGGAGACAAGGACCAGACCGTGCCCCAGCTGACCTTCAGGCGGGAGCCTAGCCCCCACATCAACTAGAGAGAGAGAGAGCTGCCCAGAGATGCTGCTGCAGTTATCCAGGCAGGTGAGGTGGCAGGTGAGGCAGCAGGAGGCAGGAGAGATTTGACTGGCGAGGACCAAAGCTCAGGGGCCACAAATGCACAACACCTGTACCTGGGAGAACGAGACAGAGCTTGGTCCCACCACCAGCTAGTGAGACTTTTGACTTGCCCTCTGCCCTGTCTTCTTTCAGGTCCAATGTCATCTTCTCAGTGAGGGCATTTCTGGGCACCGTATTTACCATCACACACCCTGTGCCCACTCTGTTCTCTGCTTTCCCCTTTAGCTGTGGTCACACCAAATGTATTATGCATTTTAATTCTTTATATTGTCCACTGGAGTTCTACCTATGAGGATCCAGGCAGGAGTTCTCATCATCTTGCCTCACAGTACCAGGTACAGGGTAAGCCCCTGATAAATCATTCTTAAATAAATGGATGGATGGGTGAATGAAGAGTGGGTGTCCTGATCAAGTTTGCTCACAGATTAGGCTTACAACCTCTTTAGACAGGGGCATCTGTCACTCTGATGGCCCTGAAAATATCTCAAAATCTGTCTTTCCAATTTTCCCTATAATGTATTTTCTTAAAGTAAACTTCAGTCAGAGTAAATTTCCTATAGAATTAAATTTAAAAATCCATAGTGCTTTGTACCAGGTCAGAATTAACTTTCTTAAAGCTGACCTCAGAGCTGTCCCTTTTCACATCTTTTTTCTCAGGGAACCATGAGTAAAAGTGTAAAGACATTTTTAAAATGTCCCTTAAGGAAAAGAGATGCTAAAGTCTTCTCTAGTCTACATTAGACAGAAGAAATTGAGCCAGGGCCTTGGGTTGGAAATTCTTATCTGTATATATGTTTACTCCTTTACTTAATCATTCTCTCAGTCAACACGTATTTTGTACTCCCTAGGTGCTAGGTGTGATATGAGCTACAGGCGGTGATGAGTAAGCTGTGTTCTTGGACCAAATGCTTTGAAGGTCAAGGAGGACAATGGCGGGGGGAGAGGACATTGCCTGTAGACAACAGGCAGTTGCAGGTGGTCCTCTGGTGGGCCTCCGTGTGAGTCCACTGAGAGTCGAGGCAAAGATGTAAAGAGTGATGAAGGTATGAAGAGAAAGAACTGAGGTAGCAAGAGAAGGATACATTTTTGAGAAGTTTGGAGATGAAGAAGAGAAGTCAAGGGTTGTATTGAGAGGAAAGAGCAGGGTTGAAGTTTGGGAATTGAAGTTGATTATGAATATGTTGTAAGTGTGTGGGGTGTAGCCGGTGGAGGGAACAGCTGATGATGTGGGAAGCCACTAACCCACTAAATCCCTTCCCGCATCACAGACTCTGCTGAAAGGGTTGACAATGAAGACCCTCAGGCCACCGCAACTCATGGAGAAGCCCTGAGCATCTGGCCGGCTTGTAAGAGAAGGAACGTGCTGGTATCAGGGCTGGATGGGATCTCATTTTCTTCCTATCAAGGTGCCCTTATCCCTTGTATTGTAGAGAAGTTTGTAGCCACAGGCATGCCATCCAATGGAGACAGCCTCTACACTTGCACCCTGAAAAATCCAAAGCAAAATAAGTCATTTGGCAAATATATGTGGGTGCCTGAAACAAGCCAAAAGACTTCCTCCCACATAATCAGCATTCAGGATGTGCAAGCCACATTAATGAAAATGAGAAGGAAGGGGCAGACATCCAGTTTTCCTTTTGACTCATGTATTTGTCTTCCAGAGTGAATATCTGCCGTCATCTTCCCACTATGGGGTGCACATGCATTTTCACCTGCCATGCAAAGCCATTAAAGCTGTCTTCTCCTTGAGTCTCCATCAGCTATAGGCGCTGTTACTCTATTAAATGATTGCTAGTTTGGTGGGTGTTTATTAATGGCTCATTGTAACTTTAACTTGCATTTCTCTGATGACCAGTGAGTTTGAGGTTTATTGTTTTCTTCATAAGATTCTCGGCCATTTGGATATACAGTACTCTTGTGAGTTACATATTCACAATCCTTTTGTTCATTTTCTACTCAGTCGTTTCTTTTTCTCATTTTAATAAGAGGTCCGTGTATATAACAGCTATTAACCCATTGCCTGTTATCTGTGTTGCAGATTTTTAAATAAATCTTTATTGACATTGTTTGCAAAGGGTTTGCTATACAAAAGCTCTCAATTTTTATGTAGTCAAATATGACTCTTTTTTTCTCTCTCTTCTACACATCTAAGATTTCAGTATTGATTAAGGATGTTTTCCCTGCCACTAGATTTTACGTGGAATTTCGTAGGTTTCTTCTAAGAAAGTACTTCCCCCAACACACACATCCAGTTGAGCTTTGTATTTCCTGTAGCTTTAATTAAACTTGAAATGGGCAAAATATAAACAGAGAGAAACTTGTTGTTTTAATGTTATTTGCTAACCCATATCAATACTCAATGAGAATTGTTGGAAAATAAGTGTTTTGATGGAACTTTTGGCCAGAATTAGTTTGACATAATTTTAACAGTGAAAATTTGTTTTCTAACCTTCTGGCACCAATTCTCTCTTCATTGGACAACAGAACCCCTAATTTTCTTGGGAAAACTAACACCTCTTCACCACTGAAGGCTGTCTGGATCAAACCAATGGATCCTTCCCCCCTGTCCAGAGCTGGCTAGAAGGCAAGCCAGGCCCATTAGCCTTGCTCTCTGGAGCTGAGTGGAATAACAAGGGAAGGAAAAAGTGGCCAGGATTCATTCATTTTAGAGGAAGTTGTCTATTGAGATAATTAAAAGAATCCTACTGCTCTGACCTTCAGAACTGTCTCAATTCTCAAACTTGATATCATTTTGTGAGCTCACGGATTTCTGCCCCTTGAGTTCTATTTTTGCTCACATTGGTCTGAGTCTGTTCTGGCCACTGGCAACCCAAGTGCCCTAATTGCTATCCTGCTTTCAGATATAACTTTAGTCCTATGCCTTGTTTGTATGTCAAAAATCAATCTTGTTTGTATGTCACAACATACAAGCCTTGTTTATATGTGACAACATCACCTTATTTCACCCTCCCACACCATAAAGACATATGTAGCAATTATTATCCCCACATGAGGAAAATGATGTTCACAGGGTCTGTGAGCTCATCTCTGGGAGGAAAGGGACCTCCGATGTCCCACTGGTGGCTGTGTCCATAGCACCCAGCACAGTGCTCAAAAGCATACAAAAATGACCCCTTTTAAGTTCACTCAGATGCCAAGTAGAAGAACTGGATTTTACCCAGATCTCTAGACCATAAACACTAACAATCTTCCATCAAGACAGATTGAGAGACATGATCTTCCATCATGCATGCCTCTAATAACCAGATCTGTGTTTCCCACCAGTACCTGTCCACCAGGTACTGAACAGGACAGCAGCTGTGGATACAGTAAAAATAAGAAAGGAAAAACTATACTCTCACTGCCAGCAGGGGAGATATACAGAGAACAATAGCAAATTAAGAGATAGAACAATAGCAGGAAACCTCATGAACTACGAAGAAAAATGAACTGAGAGTTCATTGAGGTGGGCAAGTATTTTAGGTTGTGTGGGCAAGAAAGGTTTCGCTGAGCAGATGACACTTCATTTGAGCTCTGAGTGGGCAGAGGGAAGAGAAAAAGCATTGAAGTTGGAATAAACTGAAAGGGCAGGTGGTGGGGGAACCTTTCTGCACCTTTATCTATGTTAGAGAATCTTGATATTTAGATGGTCTACGATAGAATTATTTCACTGGAGGCCGGGAGTGGTAGCTCATGCCTGTAGTCCCAGCACTTTGGGAGGCCGAGGCCGGCAGATCACCTGAGATCAGGAGTTTGAGACCAGTCTGACCAACATGGAGAAACCCTGTCTCTACTAAAAATACATAATTAGCCAGGTGTGGTGGTGTGTGCCTGTAATCCCAGCTACTCAGGAGGCTGAGGCAGGAGAATCACTTGAACCTGGGAGTCAGAGGTTGGTGTGAGCCAAGATCACGCCATTGCACTCCAGCCTGGGCAACAAGAGTGAAACTCCATCTCAAAAGAAATTATTTCATTGGAAAGACTAAGGTTGGCTTATAATTCAAAAATTAAGGTTGTCTTTAGTTCATTTTCAGCTGGAAAATACTGAGGCAGGACTGGTCATAGTTTTGTTGGAAGCTGAAAGAGCCATTTATTTTCCCCTTCTCCCTCCATCATTCCTTCTTTTCATTCATCGTCCGTCTATGCATCCATCCATCTGTCTGTCCATCCATCCTCCCATCCATCCATCCTGCCCTCCTGCCATGCATGCATCATCCATCCATCCATCCATCCGTCCATCCATCCATCCATCCATCCATCCATCAGTCTTTGTTCACTTGTCATTCATATATGCATCCATTTGTACATGATTCTTTTGTTTATTTAACCATCAATAGGATTTAAGCTTTGGGCATAAGCAGTCCCTGACAACTGAAGGAGAGAGGTGTTTAGATTGTTGGTATAATGCAGAGGAGATAGATGTAAACTGGAGGTTGGCTTGAGAAGGTAATGGGGATGGCTGGTAAAGAAGAGATTGTTAAATTTTTTCTCCAGTGGCCCCACCACCTCGTCTGAGGCCTGTTGATGAAAAGAGTTTCATCGTTCTCTTGCCTGCCTGGTCCAGACAACCATCAAGGCATCCAGGCCTTGGGAAAGTTTAAGAGAAAGGCCTCGGTCCTGTGCCTGGCCCAGGCCAAGCTCTGCCCTGAGTGACGGTGAATGCAGAGAACAGGATGGGGAGCAGCCCCTGCCTCAAGGGTGCTTTCGTGGATAGGGCTTGACTTTATCCATATTGCTAGGCAGATGCATAGGGGACACAGATCTAAATAGGATGGAAGCCCTCCAAGCTCCATTGGCACACATATCCCTTGCCTTTTTGCCTCCAGTAGCATGTGTTTTGCAGCAGTATCTTGAGAACCACTGGCTAGAGCATACTCCATTCATACTTTCAGACCATTTTCTAGCAGATCCCACACTGGAAGTTTCTGTTGTTCTGTCAGTCACTCACAGGTGTGGGGATGCACTGATATTTAAAACAACATAAATATTCAATGGGCTTTGCCATTGCAACAGAGCTCATCTGCCCTGAACTTTGGAGAATGCAAGTGACTGTAGGCTTACAGCAGCTCTGGGCCAGGTCATCTGGTTCCTGATGCTCAGTCCTGGCAGCCTCTTAGATGGAACAGGGGCCAGACACCGGCTAGAGAGCTCTTACCTAGAGTTATTGGTCTGTGTGTTGAGACACGGGGTATCTCCTGGTGACCTGAGTGGGTGGTGCTGCTCTGCAGCTTCAGCTCACGTGTTGTCCCAGCCACAAAGTGCCGGAAGAAACCTGCCTGGAATGTGATCAAGTGTGTGCTCAGGAGTGGGGAGGTCACACGTGCTGCGTTTTGATGCTGACTTTTTATATTCAAAGCAATTTGCCCAGATGAGCTCAGTCCAAGTATTGCATTACCTAATGGTTTATGGATAAAATGCCTGGATGGACAACTTAGTTGTCTCAAATTCAGCAAAATTGTTGTAATCTAAGTGATGGGGGTGGGGGGTGTTCAGCAGATCTGAAATCCTGAAATACGGGATTACAGTGACTCTCATAGGGAGATTTCAGGCACTTTTCTGTCATGCATGACTTGCCCTTCTGCCACTGCAGGGTTTAGTTATCTTAATCTCCTCTCAGGTCTGAGTTCTACATTCACTTGTTTCCTCACTTATTCATTAACAATATTGATTTCTTAGCCAAGGATGGTGGTGCACACTTGTACTTCCAGCTACTCAGGGGGCTGAGGTGGAAGGATTGAAAATCCATCCATCCATCCTCCCATCCATCCTGCTATCCATCCATCCATCCTCCAATAATCCATCCTCCCATCCCTTCCTCCCTTCCTTCCATCCATCCTCCATCCATCTGTCCATCCATCCATCCATACATCCATCCTTCCATCCTCCCATCCAGTCTCCCATCCATCCACCCTCCCATCCATCCTCCCATGCATACATCTATCCTGCCGTCTATCCATACATCCATTGGTCCATCCTCCCATCCATCCTCCCATCCATTCGTCCATCCATCCTGCCATCCATCCTTCCATTGATCCATCTATCCATCCTGCAGGAGCCCAGAAGTTCAAGGCTGCCATGAGTTATAATTGTGCCACTGCACTACAGGTTGGGTGACAGAGAGAGAAACCATCTCCAGATATAAAAAAAGAATATATTGATTTCATGCCAGTTACATAGATTCTGTGTTGAACGAAATTAGATGTGGTTCCTTCCTGTCTTTAAGGAGCATAAATCTAACAGGAAGGACAGATATTTTTTAAAAAATATATCAATGTGTGTAAAATTTCAACAGGAATAAGCCCCAAGGAGATGTGGTACCTGTGGCTATAAGAGTAACTCATAGAAGAATTTGAGATAGTTTTAGGGAAAGAGAGGGCAGAAGCGGCTTCCTGGAGGGGTGACGATTTCTTTGAGAGTGGAAAGAAAGAACCAGTATTCTTGGAAGAGGGTGGCCTGAGCGAAGGGCCTGTGGCAGGAGGGAGTGTATAATTCAAGGAACTGGGAGGAGGTCCTTGTGGCTAGGAATGTGCAGAGTAAGGGGAAAAAGGCAAGAAATAAGGTGGGAGAGGGGGGAGGACCACAGCAAACGAGGCCTTCACTGCCCACCTTGCCTACATGCCCCAGACACACCGGGGAGCTGGAGTCATTGTTCTTATGACTGCCGTGTTCCCAGGTTTCCCCTTCATATTCTGGTGACATCCACTGGAGCCAGCTCCTGTGTCCCTGATGTGACTGCCCCCAACTCCTTCCCCTCCTGACACCTGCCCCAGGTACTTACACCTCTACCGATGATGCCTCAGCCTGACCCTTTGGCTTTCTGACCTCGGACCCCTCCCCACTCCCTCTCCACCTCTCTGCTTCCCACTTCCCTTGTTTCTAGCTGCTCCTTTCCCTGTGAGCCACATTGGTTCCAGCCCCAGTCACTGCAATCGCTTCCCCAAATGAAATGAATCTGAGGACCCCTAGGATGGAAGCCCCGTCACCATGGTGATGGTCAGTGAATGTCTCTTTAGTGTCTATTTCCCCATTCAGTGCCTGTCTCCCCATCAGACTGAAAGTTGCAAGAGGACAGGGTCCTTCCCAGGGCCCAGCACAAAGCTTAACACGCAGAACATGCACCATACATGATATCCAACCATGACCCTCCCCTCCCCCAAACCACCCCACAGAGCCCAGTCCCGCAAAGCCTGAGACAAAGGAGCTACTTTTCACACAGACACAGACAGACGGACGGACCTGCTGGAGGACCCGGGGATGGTGAGAAACAGGCTCCAAAAGCTTTCTGGCTGCCAGTATTTAACACAGAGCTATTTTCAGATGCTAGTCACAGACATTTTGAACTGCATTAGAATAAACAGAATTCTGAATTATCTTCTCAGCAGTACATGAAAGAACTGTCTATCACCCAAAAGAGAAAGAGGGAATGATGAATTTCTAAGGTAAAAATTCTGGAAGAGGGGGAAATAATCCAATCCACAGGCGGTTCTGGAATCTTCTCACACAACAGGTGGTCCCCTGTCCTCTAGTCCCCCAACTCCTGTGATTAGGAGAAAGTGGAAAGCTGTCAGCTAGACTGGGCTCAGGCTGGGGATCTGGGCTCCTGGAAATGTATATTTAGTTGCTCATGCTAATGGTCAGCAGACCAGGATAAATGGGGCTGGGGCATTAATGCAGAGCCCTGTAAATCATGCATGAAGAGGAAGACCATGCCCAACACCAAGGGGCCAGCCAGCCGAGGAGGCTGCATGAAATATTCAGCAGCCTGCCAGACTCAGGCCTGCTCCAAATCCCCAAGTCCAGACCTCTGAGGATGTGATTTTTGCAGAAAGCTTTAAAAGAACCTCGAATGCCTTATCCTTGTGTTCCCCAAGTCTCCTCTCAAAGCTGGTTCCTGCTGAATGGTGTCTCTGTGTTCCGCCTCTGGGGCCTTGGTCATGAGAACCCCACACTGATGGTTCCCCTCCCTGGTGCCACTGCAGCATTGCTCACCCTTCCGGCCCCACAGCAGGCTGTGGTTTCCCTCCCCACCAACCACAGGGCCCTTACACATATTTTCCTGCTTCGGGAATGTCCCTGCCTGGCTCACCTTGTTCTCCTTCTCTTTAGGTCTCAGCTTGGATGCTACCTCTCCAGAGAGGCCTTTATTGCACCCCCCCCCCACCCCTAAGTTGGCCTTCTGTGCAGTTCTCTAGCTCTGTCCTCTATATATCTACCTATCACAGCTGTGCTCATTCTGGGGGCATGCTGTCACTAGCTCTTTGCTGGTCTCCTTTACCAGAGTTAATCTCCATGCTAGAATAGGTTCTGTGGGCCCATTCTCGCTGCACTGCAAAGCAGCATCTGGCATATGGCAGGACTCAGCACAAAGTCATGGAGTGAAAAACAGGTGCCTCTCAGCAGGCTTGGGGTGAGCATGGAGGTTCATCCCTGGACTCTACATCTCCTCTGCAGAAAATGTTCTGATCCTCAGATATGGTCTTCAGGTTCCCTATCCATGAAGTCTGTACAACCAATAAACCAGGCAATGACTCGACAAATAGGAATAGTGAGGTTATGTTCCTGATCCATTCTAACTGCAGTGGCCAAATTAACATATGGCAATGTCCTTTGTCAGGACAAACAAACAATGATGGATTCGTACCCACGCTGAGAGGGGCGAACTGTGATGCCATCCAGCTTCCCTCCCAGTACAACAGAGCCCTCTGGCTTTGTGTGGGTGCTTGTGGATGGACACCTCACTTCCTTCCAAGGTAGCTGGTTCCACTCCCAGCCAACAGCTCAGGCTGCCTCCCAGCCCAGCTGTCCTGCAGGTTCCAGCCCCACAGCACGTGTGTCTCTGTGTCCTCTAGCCAGTGGGCTTCCTACTTTGAGAATCTCAGCTTCTCCCCCAAAATGCTGGATTTCTCATGGAGATTTTCCTGGATACGATGAGCAGTTGGGGTGACCAATTGGACCATGTGTATTGATGCAGTGAATGTATGCACCCAGAGAGAGAGAGGCCCTGGTGCTTCCATTCTGATGTGTTCTTGGAGAAAACCATTGAAGAACTGTGGTCAGCAGGTGCTTCAGCAGTTTCAGCACCATGGGCTTACTGGGGCTCTGTGGCCCTGTGTATGCATTTCCATGTCCTGCGGCCAAGGCATCAGCTCGCTGCATTCATTCAATAGCTCCTGAGTGCCCGCCACGTGCTGTGTGTGTGGTGGTGGGGGGAGACTTTTTATCAAGCAAAGTCAAACCACACATGCCCCCTGCCTTTTAAGAGTTCGAGATCTGTAGCACAGACAGCCATAGGGACTAGGGACTCCAGCACCGTGAGCTGTAGTGGATGTACACAGAGTGCCCCGTGGGCAGGCACAGGTGGCAGCTAATTCCAGCCGGGCTTGCCTGGGGATTCCTTATGTGACACCCAGTGTAGACGCAGCCTGCAGCTGTTTTATTCGGTGGTCACCTCCGCCTTACGAAGAAAGGCCATGCGCTCTTGTGTGAAGGGCTACTCTTTGCTTCTGGTCCAGACCTGCTCAGACTCCATCACACCCATGGCGTAGCTTTGAGACTTTACTCATCAGGCTCCCTGAGCTGCTCGGGGACAGGCCACTGTGAGAATTCCGCTTCGATTTTCAAGCAGCTGAGGAACCAGAGACGTGGTGAATCCCCTCAGCCCTCCCCTCGGAGTAAGCTGTCTGTCCGGTTAGAGCAGTCTCTCCTCCTGTTCTTTGAGGACAACACCAGTAAAAGACTTGAGTCACCATTTCCAAAGAAAAAGCAGGAGAATGCAAATTCCTCGGCTTAAAAATATATACAAAGGGACTGATTCTATATAACTCTCTGGAGTAAGAAGAGCTGTGACTTCCATTGGCTGGTGCTGTTTAGAGAAGGATCGCTGTGCTGAAGTTGAAAAAGAATGTATTCAGCTTTGATATTTGGAGGAAGTGTCCCAACCATCATGTATTTCTGCCTGGTTTTCTTTTAGAATGCAGCAGCTGGAGTCGACATTAAAGAGCGCCATTTCCCATTTGCTGCGGAAGATGTTTAATTGGAAGGCTCTCCCTGCCCCTTGGTAAGCCTCATTTCTGCGTATTAGCTTTACACATGAGTTCTGGGGTGACTAGTCAAGACGGGAGTCTGTGTGTAATTAGACCAGACCGAGGAAGAAGCAGGAACTTTGCTGGCGAAGAACAGGGGAGTCTCTGTATCGCCTTTAATCACTCTTCCCGCTTGGTGTAATGTTCACGTGTTATCTTTCATCCCAGATACGGGGACAGCACGCCAATGCATGCTGTCTCCTCGTGGGGCCCTTCAGTCCATCTCCACCACCACCCAGCCTTCACTGTCATCTGTCTGACCCCACTGGCCTTGCTCTTCTTTTTGGACGATAATAACCTCTCCCTCCAACCACCCTGACACAGTCTCAGAACATTTGATCGTGCCGTGGCCCCTGCCCATTCTTTCCTCAGCTCCTGGCCAACTTGGTCCCTTCCCGTTATCCTTGTCTCTGCTTAAGCATCAGCTCGTCAGAGGTCCTCTGACCAGCCCATTGCAAGTTTTTCCCCTTCCTCCTTGTGGTTCTGCTCCTCCTTCCACCTTGCAGCTCTGCAGCTTCCCGAGAATGTGCTTGTTGACATGCTGACTATCATGTGCCCCACCTGGCTGTTCACCCCTTGATGCCAGCACCAGCTTTCTTGCTGGCTGCGTTGCTGCCTGTGCCTGCAGTGGTGGCTCTGTAAGCATCTGCTGAACAAATGCATGGATGAATGAACCCTTTCAGATCCAGGCTGTGTGGGGCTCAAAACTAAAGAAAACAACACACAAAATGACACACACAAAATGAGTTAGGAATGGGATTTATTTAAATTATTAAAAGCTGCTAAGTTTCTGTACATCACAAAACTATACATTATTGAATATTTTAATTAGTTACCTGATTGTATTCTACATTTTCCTACATTTTTCTCTTGCATACGTTTTGTCTTTTCATATGACAAAAATTTTTGGTATTGCTTTTACCAGAACAGAAAGATAATTCCTCTAGTGTGGTCAGGTAAAGCTTTTTTTAAAGTTATGGATAGTTGGTGGCGTGCAACATGCAGATGGACACACAGACAGACTCACTGTGGCATTGGGTAAGGTTTTGTCCTATGGACACAAGAATTTTGATGGATTCTTTCTCTTTCTTTTTTTGAGACAGTCTTGCTCTGTCACCCAGCCTGGAGTGCAGTGGAGCGATATCAGCTCACTGCAACCTCTACCTCCAGGGTTCAAATGATTCTTGTGCCTCAGCCACCCAAGTAGCTGAGTAGCTGGGATTACAGGTGTACACACCACATCCAGGTAATTTTTGCATTTTTAGTAGTGGCAGGATTTCACCATGTTGGCCAGGATGGTCTGGAACTCCTGGCCTCAATTGATCCACCCACCTCGTCCTTCCAAAGTGCTGGGATTATGGGCATGAGCCACTGCACCCGTCCTTAGTTTCCTTTTCATCCCACAAAAAAAAATGGTTCATTTACATTTGTGTATATGCATTACAAATCATTCCTTACAAGGGAGAACATTTATTTTGACTAGGTAATGATGAGAACTGAATCCTCTCCTGATAATTGCATGTCTGATGATAAGAAGGTTTTTCTTAGACTGGCTTCTGGCTCCATACATTTCAAACCTTGCTCCTTTTCCTCTTCCACCAAACCCTCCGGTGCTGGGCATCAATGAGAAGCTCATCTGGCCCTGGGATCCTGGCAGGACACTGGGAGCACTATTGCCATGGGCAGCAGGATTGTTCCTGGAAACATCACTGACCCAGGACACCTAGCACAATGGCACTCGATGTGGAAGTGGCTTCATCCGAATCTGCCACTCGAGCCTAAATAAGTGCATTCCAGAAGAGCAACAGCCCCTCTAACAGCTCTCGAGGTGAGGGAAACCCTAGGGACGGGAAGCTGGAGCAGAAGGAGATGGTGGCCTACAGCCAACTGCAGTGAAAATCTCTCCCCATCAACACGTTTTGCAAAGCTATGGCTGCAGGAACACATGACTAGCGCCCCTCCTAGTCTTGGAAGGAGCCCCCATGGAAATGAGGGCCTTGCAGTGAATCCATATCTGATCCTACTTCACCTGCAGTCAAATGAGAAGAGATTTCAATCAGCTAAAGACACCCTATCCCCTCTCCCCTACCCCTGCGACCCCAGGAGCTCCTGCCTTGTCACTGTGTCTGTCCCCAAAGGAACCACATCTGAATCAAGCCCCTTTCTCTTCCCAGTGGTCACCGTCTGGGCTGTGATGGGCAGCTTCCACTCTTGCCTTAGAATACGACTGGACAGGCGACTTCTCATCATGTGGAGAATATATTCACCCCATGGTGCTTTCCATCCAAGCTGACCATCGCTTGACTTCTTGGTGTAGCTGCTACCCTTGGCAATGTGGCCCTGGAGCAGCTGTCCCCAGCCTGCATTTGGGGGATTTCATATAATTATGAATAGGATGCAAATGTTATAGCCTCAGTGAAGGGAAACACCCCTGGCGAGGCTTCCCGGGGCCAGAGAGAGGACTCCACTGAGGGAGACGGTGGCAGGGCCATTCTTTATGTCCTGCTTCTTTTTTTTTTTTTAATATCCTCTTTATGTCCTGAGAGCCATGTGCAGATGGGGAAGAATGACATGCAATGCATTTTTGCCTGCCACAATGACTTTGCAATCATGGCAAGCAAAACATTCTAAACAGTAAGTGAATTGAGGAAGATATACTGCCAAGTCAGGAAGAAACAATCCACCTGTTCAGTGATTTCAGGAACTGCTGAAGAAAATCACCAGTGAATACCAGTTTCTGCAAGAGAATCTAATGCAGGCTTTGCTTCTCATTGGAATCCCCCAGCTGGTGTCTTGGTTGACTGAGAGTCTAGGGGAGAGGGCAGGAGTGGATTTATTCTCTGCTAGGTTTTTAACAGTCATGAAGGACTGTGGTCCTTAATGGCACTGCTCAAACCTTAGTGTGCATCAGAATTACCTGGATAAGGCCAGGCACAGTGGCTCACGCCTGTAATCCCAGCACTTTGGGAGGCTGAGGTGAGCAGATCACCTGAGGTCAGAAGTTTGAGACCAGCCTGACTCTTTTAGTAGAGAAATCCTATGTCTATTAAAAAATACAAAATTTAGCCAGGTGTGATGGTGAGTGCCTGTAATCCTAGCTACTTGGGAGGCTGAGACAGGAAAATCACTTGAGTCTGGGAGGCAGAGGTTGCAGTGAACTGAGATCACACCATTGTGCTCCAGCCTGGGCAACAAGAGTGAAAAAAAAATTACCTGGAGAGCCTGTGAACATGCAGAGTGCTGGGCCCCATGCCCAGAGATCCTGATTCGGCCTGTCTGGGGTGGGCCAGAGATTCTGCATTCTCTCTAAGGAGCTCCCAGGTGATACACATTTGCAGACCACAGTCTGGAGGTTTAAGAACTTGGAAGACCGTGGCTGGCATATCTTGAGTCTCTGCCTTGGTCTCCTTTGCCAAGCAGAGAAATGCGCTCTTTATGTTTTTCAGGAGCTCAGGAAGCAGAATGCAACCAATGCAGATGTGGGAGCTGGATTCTCTCTATGACTGAGTGGGAGACTCGGACCCAAGAAGTGCCCTGTGTTGGCCCTGAAATCCACAATGGCTTGCTAGGCTGGAGGCCACCAGGTGATGGGACCCAAGAGAGGAAGGAATTATTTATCTGGACTCCTCACAGAGAACAATGCCCTGCAAATGTCCTCCCCACCATGCTGGGTGGAATTTGTAGTCAACCTAACAACCAGCTTAGCATCTTCTCTCCCGGACCTTGCCCCTCCAACCATATCGAACTTTGAGGAGCAATTAGGAAATCACTTGACATCTTTCCTGAGAGCCCTTGGGTCACAAAAGCTAATTAACCTTCCTCTTGCCTTCCAAACTAAGTAACAACCTCCAGAGCCAAGTCTTCTGGAACAAAACAGGGAAGAAAAAGAAATTAGGAAAGAAGCACTACCTCTGATTTTTTTTTTTTTAATGAAGGTTGGCATATAATTTTTAAAATAAACTCCATGGAAAGGAGGTTTTGGGGTTCAAAACCCCTGCAAGCAGTTCCAGCAGTTCCAGGATGGTCTCAATGGCAGCTCTCTGCTCATCTTTGAGGTCTACTTTGCCCAGCAGCTAATTCTTGTGGGCACAAACATGCCGGCTTCTTGTTCTCCGGGAAGTTCTGGATGGGAACTTGTCGTGGGAAGTCGTGAGTGCCCTGAACTTGGAGGTGGGGCTCATTGGCACCACAGTGATTGTCCCGTCTGTGCCATGTAGGCTTGACCAAGCAACTCAAGGTGTCCTGGATGTCCCAGACTAAGAGAGGACTTGCCGGCCTCCACTATGGAATCTTGTTGACTTTCAGTGCACAACGCAAGTCCTTTCCTTCAACACTCCTCTCTAAGAAGACACACAAACACTTAAGGACTTGGGCTTGTGAAGGGTGTACATCTGAGCTCAGATTCCCATTCTGACACTTACTGGCTATGTGACCTACACTGTGATTCCCAAATGTCCGCAAATCCACATACCACTGCGTCCCACTGCACTAGCTACCCGGAGCTGCCATAACACATTACCACTAACTAGGTGGCTGAAAACCAGAGAAACTCATTCTCTTATAGTTCTGGGGGTCAGAAATCTTTTTTTGTTTTTTTGAGATGGAGATTCGCTCTTGTTGCCCAGGCTGGAGTGCAATGGCGTGATCTTGGTTCACCACAACCTCTTCCTCCTGGGCTCAAGCAATTCTCCTGCCTCAGCCTCCCAAGTAGCCGGGATTAGAGGCATGCACCACCATGACCAGATAACTTTGTATTTTTAGTAGAGATAGGGTTACTCTATGTTGGTCAGGCTGGTCTCAAACTCCTGACCTCAGGTGATCCGCCCCCCTCAGCTTCCCAAAGTGCTGGGAACACGGGCGTGAGCCACCGCACCTGGCCCTGATACCTTAAATCAATCACCTGCTGATACCTTAAATCAAGGTATCAGCAGGACCATGCTCCCCAAAAGCTCCAGGAAAGGATACTTCTTGGCCTATCTTCTGGCTTCTGGTGGCTGCAGCAATCCTTGGGGTTCCTTGGCTTATGGATGCATCACTCCATGCTCTGCTTCCATCCTCACTTGACCTTCTCACCTATCTTCCTTTACATCGTCTTCCCTCTGAGGTGCTCTGTGTCCAAATTTTCTTCTTTTTAAAAGGATGTCAGTCATTGGATCAGAGACCACCTTAATCCAGGATGACTTCATCTTAACTAAATTACATCTGCAAAGATTCTGTTTCTAGATAAACCCACATGCTGAGGTTCTGGGTGGACATGATACTTGGCAGGACAAAGTCAACACAGGATATTCATTTTCAGAATTTTTCACGTGGTTTGAGGAAGCCGATGGTGACATCTCTTCTTAAATCTGTTTTCAGGAAGATCATGCTGGTAGGCTTCAAGTGGCCATGGTGGGAGCACTGACCCAGGGAAATCCACATTTCCCAACACATGCTGGATATCTGAGGACTCCAGAGCTACTGTCTGCTCAACATTAAAAAACAAACAAACAAACAAAAAACCTCACATTTTTAAGTGAAACAGGTTTATTGGCAGATTTCTTAACTCAATTTGCAAGGATACCTTAGACCAGGGTTGACAAACTACATTTCACAGAACAAAGCTGCCCATTACTTGTCTTTTTTATTTTTATTTTTTTTGAGATGGAGTCTCACTCTTGTTGCCCAGGCTGGAGCACAGTGGTGTGATCTCGGCTCACTGCAACCTCCACCTCCCTGGTTCAAGCGATTCCCCTGCCTCAACCTCCCAAGTAGCTGGGATTACAGGCACATGCCACCATGCCCAGCTGATGTTTTTGTATTTTTAGTAGAGATGGGGTTTCACCATGTTGGCCAGACTGGTCTCGAACTCCTGACCTCAGGTGATCCACTGCCTTGGCCTCCCAAAGTGCTGGGATTACAGACGTGATCCTAAGTACAGTTTTATAGGACAACCATGCTCATTCATTTCCATATCATCCAAGGCTGCTTTACAGCAGCAGAGTTTAGTGGTCAGGACAGAACCTGCACAACCTGCGCAACCTGCAAAGGCTGAATATTTACTCTCCAGCTCTTTAGAGAAAGTTTGCAACTCCTACTTTAGACTGATGCTTCTTCAATACTAATGTGCCAGTCACCAAATCACCTGCATCTGGTCCCAGGCTACAACCATAAACCACAGCTGAAAGGAAACTCGGTAGCACTTGCCTTCAATAGCAGATGCTGTAAGAGGAAAGCAAGGTGACCAAGAAAACATTGCAAAACTCTAGACAGAATCTGGGGCCTGAAGACTCTGAGTCAGAGGCCTCTTTTTGCTCTAAACACATATTAGCAAGAGTCCAAGAGGCATCAAAGATGAGTTAGCAGCAAAATGAGGCTTTGTCCTTCATGTCAAAAGGATTAAATGATAATTGAAAATGCAATAACTTTCACCCTGTGGGATTCAGTGATGTTCAGTGCTGTGATTACGTCCAACCTCAAATCTAACTGTCCCAAGTGGGACAGCCCAAACATAGGGAGCCACTGCACTAAGATGTTATGATTTATTAAGATGATAAAGCTAGCAGGATGACAAATGTTTCATTTTTTCCTCTATGTGTTTTCCCCAAAGGACTGTCTGCTTTTGCATGTGATTTGACTATCCACTGAGGACCTAGCATGGTATATCAGCAAAGTGGAAAAGTAACTGAAGTGACTGTTTATCATCTTGAACTAAGTTACACCACTTTAAGCTTTAACTCCACAGCTCTTGCATTATTTTAAAACCGTCTGGCAGATCTCTAAAACTAATGGTACAAACCACTCTGTGATACATTAAAATACATTCCACTCTGTCATACTGCAAACAAGTAGCTGCTCCCCAGTCTTTGAAAAAGTACTTTCAAGATAAAATATGTACTCATGGTTTCTGCAGGTTTTTAAAATATCTTGAATCTTCACAGATTTAGTGGGGGGAGGGGGTGTTTCATGTAAAATGTGGTTTTCCTTGATATTTAGAGGTCTTGCAAAGTGGTTTATTATAGATCTTGTGGACATCTTGCTATTTAATTAAATTTCAGAAATATATTCTCTACACTCATAAGAAGGAATATGAAGAGTGTATTTGTTCACTGTCTATTTATTATTCTTTTTCTGTTTCTAACACAAAATTATCAGTTCGAAATAAGTCATCAGAGGCACTTAAAATTTTTCAGGGTCAGAAATCTAATTAACCTCTGCAACTCTGTTTAAAATGTTGAATAATATAAGACAAGTCCTTACAGGAATCTTTGGTAATACTCAGTCTTGGTGATATATTTGCAGCTATTTTTTAAAAAACTGACCTTCAATGTCTGTTTTCAAAAGACACAAGGGAATGGAAAGCAGATTGAGAAACAAGTCACTTGTGAGGTCTCATCCAACACATTTCAGTAAATTATTGCTGGATGTAAGCAGCTGAATTTGTAAACTATTTCATTACCTTACATTTTATAGAGAAAATTAAGAGTAAGTTCACAGTAAATGAACCTCTCGTCTGAAAATAGCTCTTTCTCCTCATTTAAACCTAAAATCAGAAGGATACAACTCAAATGTGTTCAACCCAACACATTTTGAGATAAATACATTTCACAACTGTCTTATTGGTGGATTTGCTTAGCAAGATTTGAGCATTTGTTATCCTCTGATGAATTCAGAGGAGTTTTTCAGAGGATAACATTGCATGTTTGCAATAAGTTTGCATGTTTGCATGTTGCGTGTGATAAGTTCGCATGCTCACAATAAGTTTGCATGTCCTTCGGTGCTATCTTTTATTTTTCTGTTAGGGATTCTAGTTTGCAGTAGAACAATTTCCTCCTGCAGCCTCATTCAAAGTACTATCAGGATTCAACCTGTTTCTCTCCATGAGACTGTTCGTTTTGCTCCTAACTTATCAGAATAAGAGCTCATGAGATCAGCAGCTGATGGAAATTTTCAGAACAGGAGCTGCTGGCACCTATGCAGAAAGCACAGAAAATATGAACAGTTGGTGGGCAAGGTTCTTGGGCAGAGTAAAGGGCACAGAGCAGGCAATGGGAGGAGGACACTCCAGGCAACTCACCTGGGAAGGATGGTGACAGGTGAGAAGAACTGGCACAGCAGATAGGTAGGTGGTGGGCAGGCAGGTAGGTGGGCACCTTGCCCATTAAGAGCTGGAAACCTTGGCCAGACTCAGTGGCTCATGCCTGTAATTCCAGCACTCTGGGAGGCTGAGATGGGTGGATCACCTGAGGTCAGGAGTTCGAGACCAGCCTGGCCAACATGGTGAAACCCCATCTCTACTAAAAATACAAGAAAATTAGCCAGGTGTTGTGGTGGGCACCTGCAATCCCAGCTACTTGGGCAGCTGAGGCAGAAGAATCGCTTGAACCTGGGGGGCAGAGATTGGAGTGAGCTGAGATTGCACCATTGCACTCCAGCCTGGGCAACCAGAGTGAAATTCCATCTCAAAATAAATAAATAAATAAACAAACAAACAAACAAACAAACAAATAAATAGCTGGAAACCTTGAGGGGAGGCAAGACTGAGAAGGGAGAGCCCGGGGCAGCTGTTAATGTCCAGTGGGCTGACTGGGTGAGAAGTGAGGAAGTGGAGGCTGGAGCCCAGGGAAAAAGGGGAGGGAAAGTGCTGATCCTGGGGCCATCGGGCACCAGGCCCGTGTTAGTTTCCTGTGGCTCCTGTAACAAATGACCACAAGTTCAGTGGCATCAAACAGTGCGAATTTAGTATCTTACAGTTCCAGAAATGGGAAGTGGGAAATGGGCATCCCTGGCTAGAATCAAAGTTTTGTCAGGGCTGTGACCCTCTTGGAGGCCCTCGAGGAGAATCCATTTCCTGGCGTCTCTGGCTCTGAGGGGCTGCCCACATTCCTTGGCTCACAACCCCACCCTCCATTCCTAAAGCCTGCAACCCTGGGAAGAGACCTGCTGCTGCCATTTTCCACTTATAAGGACCCGTGACCACACTGGTCACCCCCAGACAGTCCAGGATATGCTCCTCATCTCCAAAATCAGCTTAACAAACAAACCCTCCTGTAACCCTAAGCCCTCTGTTACATGTATAGTGATGTAGCCACAAGATGTGGGTGTTAGGCTCTAGGTATCCTTGGAGCCATTATTCCGTCTTCTATACAGCAGTGCAGAACAAAGGCTTATTACTTATAGGGAATTTGCAAGATCTGGTACCAAACAGGATGTGGCTGGAGGCGCTATCAACCATTGGTTCTGGTGTGTCACACACCACCCGCAAATCTAGTGTTATAAAACAACTGTTTTGTTATGTGCACAGAATCCCTGGGTCAAGAATTCAGCCAGAGTGTGGCAGGGACACTGTGTTTCTGCTCCATGAGATCTGAGGCCTCAGCTGAGAAGATTCACACATGGGGCGGCTCCACGGCTGGGGACTGGAGACGTCTGAAGTCACCTTGTCTGTGTGTCTGGTAGTGGATGCTGGCTATTGCCTGGGACTTTGATGGGAATTTCTGGCTCACAGTTGGAACAGCTACAGCCAGGCTCTCCACCTGGCCTTGGTGTCCTCACAATATGACCGCTTCTGGGAAGTGGAGCTTCCGGTGCGGTGGCCAAGGGCTCCAAAGGCCTCCAGTCACGGAGGTGGAAACCGCATTGCCTCAGAGGTGACACCACAGCATTTCTGCCACATTCTGTTGGTTTTAAGAAAGCTACCATCCCCTCCACCTCCCTGATTCATAGCGAGGAATATTAGATTTCATCTCCTAATGAAGGAGTGGCGTGGACTGAGAAGAACCTGCGGCATGGGAGAGACTGAGGCATCCGTCTTTGGAAAAACAATCCGCCACATTATTTTAGGATCCCGGCAAGGCCAGTCCTCGGCAGGAATGCAGTGGTGGTTTCCGGCTCAACCCTTACTCTAGCGTTGCCAGATGTAGCAAGGAAAACTACAGAACATCCAGTTAAATTTGAATTTCATATGAACAATGTTTTAAGGTATAATTATGCCCATGCGATATTTGGGATATGCTTATGCTAAAAAGTTGGTTGTTTATCTGACATTCAATTTTCACTGGGCATTTTTACATCGCATCAGGCAACCCTAATCCATGAAGAACGCCCATTTGAAAATATGTTGATCATCATCCCTGAGCAGGAGGAAGGAGACAGAGTAACAAGGAGGCAGCTTTTAAGAGGAAACCCAGCTGGTCGCGGTGGCTCACGCCTGTAATCCCAGCACTTTGGGAGGGTGAGGCAGGCGGATCACGAGGTCAGGAGATGGAAGCCATCCCGGCTAACACAGGGAAACCCCGTCTCTACTGAAAATACAAAAACTAGCCGGGCGAGGTGGCGGGCGCCTGTAGTCCCAGCTACTCGGGAGGCTAAGGCAGGAGAATGGCGTGAACCCGGGAGGCGGAGCTTGCAGCGAGCCCAGATCCGAGATCCGCCACTGCACTCTAGCCTGGGCGACAGAGCAAGACTCCGTCTCAAAAAAAAAAAAAAAAAAAATTAAAGAGGAAACCCTTGCAGAGGGAGGCCAAAAGACTCAGACCCAACTTGTTTATTTTTTGGCCCACTTCCTCAGAGCCAATGTGATCCATTTCCAGTTTCCACAGTCTGTAAAAATACCTCCCAGCCTGCTGGTAATTAATGGGAAGTGTAGAACCCATTCTTCTGATGAGCTTTCAATTAGCCTATGTCTAATTTTCAAATGCTCATGAATAAATGATTAACTCGGATCAGAAACAAAAATCAAAGACCTCACCTGCTTATAAACAGAACGGTTTGAGAGATTACTTCATCATCATTTCCATAGACTGCACCATCATTGCCTTCCTTATGACCCAGAAAACAAGAATCATCAGCCTTTACTGAGCATATTCTCTGGCAGAGAACATCATGAGTTTCTTAGTCTCTTGAAAAACTCACTGGCTAGTTTCTATTATTTTCTGAACCACACAAACCAGTAGATGGGTGGGTGACCAGCCCAAGGTCCCACAGCCAGAAAGCAGCAGAGCTGGAAGGATTCAGCCTGGGTCTCTACATTTCTTCAAGAGCATAGCCTTTTTGCCTTGTGAGGTCAGAAAAGTGAACTAGTGTGCACTAGCACTGGGGTAAATAGGTCCCTCTGGCTGCTACAGTAGCATGAATATTGTCCCCCCAAATATGTCTGAGTCCTAATCCCTGGTAACCCTGAACATGACCTTGTTTTGGAAATAGGACCTTTGAAGATGTCATCAAGGGCCTCCAGATGAGATCATCCTGGATTTAGAGTGAGACGTCATCTCTTTAGGGCTTTAGGTCTCTTTGCTACGTTTATAAGAGAAAGGAGGGGATGTTTAGAGGCACTGACAGAGAAGAAAGTCATGTGAATATGGAGGCATATTGGAGTGATATTTCTACAGGTCAAGGAATGCCAAGGTTTGCGGGCAGCCACCAGCACCCAGGAATGAGCCGTGGAAGGGATGTTCCCTGAAAGCTCCCAGAAGGAACCAACCCTGGTTTCGAATTCCTGGCCCCCAGAACTGCAAGACCATGGATTTCTGTTGTTGTTAAGCCATCGGCTTGTGGCCCTTTGTCCCGGTAGCCACAGGAACATGAAGGTTGTCTCTCTCTCAGGCCTGCCAGCTGCTCTGCTCCATCCCTGTGATCCCCAAAACCAAAGCCCCCATGTTTCTTTTCACCACAGAAAAACACACTGCTTTAGCTTCTCCTCCTTGTATGTGAGATGCAAATGGTGATTTGTGATTCTGTGTGTGCCTCCGCCTGCCCACCTGGTGCTGGGGAAAAGACAAATCATGTCATCAACACCCCTACTGGGGTCTTCAGAGGGAAATTTAGAGTAACGTGAAGCCTTTGTGCTTTTCTTAGTCACATAATAAAAATTGCAGTTTTTATAACTCCAGTGACTAAAGCACTTAAATCACCTCCAGGAGTGAGCTGGCCAGCCACTTGTCAGTATGGCTCCTGAGAGAAAGCTGAAGGGGGCATATGTCTGGAAGGATGAGAAATCATTTGCTAAGTAAGAAGCTCACTGAGTTTAAATCAAAACTCAGCACCTCTGGTTTTAGGCAAACTTTTAAAAATCTTACAGTTCCTGTTTTCCTGTGTGCAAATACCCCTAGGAAAGGGTAGAAGCAGAACTGAATTTTTGCTGGTTTGCTTCTTTCTTAGGGTAAATTCTGCTATGTCTCCTCCAGCCCTGGCCAAACTTCAAATATGAGGTAAATAAACATTGTCATATATCAGCCGGCCAGTTCCCAGCGAATCCTGCCTGCGTGCCAGTGCAAAGGCAGGTCTGGTGCTGTGTCCTGTGGTAACTACCTGTGGAGCCTGCTGAACTCATTTTCCCCTGAATTTCAGAAAGTGCTGGAATCACCCCAGAGCACTTGAGTACTTGCCCTGTGAAGATAGCAAGGAAATGGGAGAGGATTTAAAGGATTTGCTTAAGAGTGGCTTTGAAGACCTCCAACAGGGTGAGAGAGCCAGCTCAGCACAGAGCCAGCCTAGAGAGGGAGCATTTTTCTAGTGAGTTCATCTTTAATTTGCAACTATGGCACAAAGGAAGGAGCAGCTGTGGAGACCAGGGCATTGGTGAAATGAACGCATATTGTTTCCCTCCACCTTCCCCACCCTGGGGAGGCCAGGGTTCTCCAAGGCAGATACCCTTTAAGTGAAATCTGTGGAATTTTGGAAACAAGTTAAAAGGCAGACTCAAATGCATTGCACATGCTCACCGAGGAGCCAGGCATGCATGGTTCAGACTTGCTGGGTTTGGGTTCGCAGACTTTCGTTTTCTTTCTCTCTGCTGCTTGCCCTGTGGGTGTAGACAGCAAGAAAATGAAGAAAATGAGCCCAAGGCCCCTTGCCATGGCTGTGCTAGTCACTCACTTTTAACCTGAGCAAGTTCTGATTTATTCTAAGGCACCCGCCTTCATCAGTGAAATGGAGATAATGGGGATAATGCTTTACTGGTAGTTTGGAAGATCAAATAAGGTCGTGTTGGTCAAGATAATAGCATTGACTGTCGTTGATTGAGTGCCTGCCACGCCCGGGCACCATGCTAAGTGCTTTGTAGGCAGGGCACTGATTTGCTCCCACTTTACATTGGAGGGTAGGGAGGCACAGAAAGGCAAGGGAAGCTGCTCAAGGCCACTTGGTGCAGTAAGGAGCCAGGACTCCAACCCCTATCTAAGCTAGTGCTCTAACTCATTATGCATTTTTATAAAGGACCAGATCGTAAATATTTTCAACTTGGCAGGTCTGAGTGGAAAACACGAACTCATTGAAAGTGCTTTTTCTATTCTGTCACTCACAACAATCAACACAGAAGACCTCTGTGATCAAATGTGGCAGGGAAGGGGTTCCCTATACACAAAGCAAGCTATCAATTCTGCAGCAGGCATAAGCTGGGGGTCCTCTAATGCAATTCGGTGGAGATAGCACCAGGTCCCACAGGTTGAGGGCTGAGTCCCCAAGACTGCTTCCCAGCCAATTCCAGTGCCAATCACAATCCCCGGGTTGTTTTGCCAGTGCTTCTGCCCGAGGGGCTGTAAATCAGAGTCCCCAAAAGCCCTTCCTTGGGTTTAGTGAATTTGCTAGAGTGACTCACAGAACTCAAGGAAACACTTACTTACATCTAACAGTTTATTACAAAGGATGTTTCAAAGGATGCAAATCAACAGCCAGATGAAGAACACATAGGGTGAGGTCTGGAAGGGTCTGAGTGCAGGAGCTTCTGTCTCCACGGATTTGGGATGCACCAGCTGTCGGGTACATGGATGAATTCTTGTTCACCTTCCTGCCTCCTGGAAGCTCCCCAAACCCTGTTCTCCTGGGCTTTTTATAGAGACTTTGGTAGGCAACCATGTAGAGATGTGACTGGGCAAAAGGATCTGATCTAATACGAATGGGCCGAGTAGGGAACCCCAGTAAAGCCTGTCAGTTCAGATTCTTCTTGGCCTCCCCGTACAACATTCTTTCTTCCAGAGTATGGGACAGAACCCATTCTGAAATAGGCCTCTTGTGACCTATAATTAGACAAAATAGGTCATAACGTATTTTTATAGCTAGCTCTAAAACAGAGAGGCAGGGGAAGATTCCTGCTTTGGGGAGAAAAGGGAGTAAATGAAAACGGGGAAGGGGAAGGCAGGGAGAGAGATTCTGTTTCTAGGCCTGTTCCTGAGGCCTAAAGCACGCAAGGCAGTAACAAAGGCTATGGGAGTTATGAACCATGAATGAAACCCCCCCATATATATATATATATATATATACACACACACACACACACACACACACATACAGATATTATATATGTTTTATATGTTTATATGTTTTATATGTTATATATGTTTTATATATATAACGTAATACCACCACAGGTCTCTCTTGTATCTACTCAACTACTCAACTCTGCTCCATAGCACAAGAGCAGCCACAGACAATTCATGAACAAATGGGTGTGGCTGTGTTCTAAGACAACTTTATTTACAAGACAGGCCATGGGAGGGGGAGGGGCTGCGGAGTGGGTGAAGGGTCTGCCTTTGTCCCTTTGGGGTGCTATAACAAAATACTATAACCTGTGTGGCTTCTAAACAATGGGAATTTACTTCTCACATTTCTGGAGTTTGCCAAGTCCAAGATCAAGGCGCCGGCAGATTTGGTGTATGGAGGCCCCACTTTCTGGCTCATAGATGACGTTGAATGTGTCCTTGCATGGAGGAAAGGGAGAACTCTGGCCTCTGCAGCCCCTCATAAGGGCACCCATTCCATTCATGAGGGCCCCACCCCCATGACTGAGTCACCTCCCAAAGGCCCCACATCCTAACATCATCACACAAGGATGAGGGTTCAGTGTATGAATTTCAGAGGAACATGAGCATTGAGTCCATAGGAGGGTTTTATTTGGAGTGTTGGAAGTGCCTGGAACTAGATAAAGGGGTACACTTAGAAGGTACTAAGTGCCACTGAATTGCTGGCTTTAGGATGGTTAATGTTATATGGATTTCACTTCAATAAATTATTTTTAAAAATCAAGCAATAGACTCAATTTGGCCCACAAGCCATAGTTTGCTGACCCCAGCAAGCTGTCCCTAGTCCCAAACTAACTTAGATGAAGACATTTGACAGAAGTTAGAGATTGAGTCTTTATCAGCTGCCAGCACCTTAAGTTGATCGATTCCATATAGACAGAGGCACTGACTCATGCAGGAGGGATCTACAGTATGGGTGTTCAGTGCCAGCCCGACTGGGTCTGCACCGTGGCTGTGCCAAGTGCTAGCGGAGTCATCCCAGGCAAATCATTCAGTATCTCTGGTTTCATTTCACAGGTCTTTAAGGTGGGGACAATAAGGATTCCTTCCTTATGGAGGTAAGAGGATCAGCTGAGTTAATACAGGTGACTTATCCAGACAGAGCCAAACACATAAGTGTCTCACATAAGAGTCTGCAATCACTTTAATGTTAATAAATGAAGGGGCTTTCCTTACCCATGAGCTGCTGCTTGCTCACACGAGAGCTCCCCTCAGGCAGCCCTGTGTTTTCAGAGCTGGCACAAGCAAGCCATGGGTAGGCATCATAATAAAGGCAGTCAGGGCAGCTCGAGGCAGATGTGACTTCTTCCCAGGAACTGGCAGGTGCTGTGAGCAAAGCCCAGGCCTGATAACTCCTGTTTCTCATGAGGTAGAGCCACACACATGGCCTGAATTTCTCCATTCTTCAGGACTCAGCCCCCGTAAGTGTCCAGCTGACAGTGGAAGAGGCTTCATCTCGGCCACAGAAGGTTGGCTTTTTCCTGGGTGTGGGTCAGGGCTCAGGAAAGAAACTGACCGTGAACTGACACTGGTGATGAAGAGTTTGGTAAGGAGGTATTTTCCAGATGTAGGCAGGTTGAAAGAACCCTGGGCTGGTAATAGTGGAGGAACCACTTCTGCCCCAGTGCCTGTAGGAGCAAGGAGGGTAACAGTTATGGCAACTGAGAGAGGGGATCTGTGAGGAGCCACAGCTACATGGAACCAGTCACCCGATGGAAATGGGGCCTTCAGAAGAAGGACAAGGCCAACCTACCGCACTGGAACAGAGAGAAAACCAGAGGAACAAGTGCCTCAACCATTCTGCATTCTCAGATGTGTTCTCCCTTGACGGGCCAAAGCCAAACAGCAGCCCCTCTAGGCTGAGACCATCTCCACAGCAACCATTTCAACCAACAGTTCAAAGTTCAACAAAAGTCCTAGGGAAGGCTGTGATTGTCCAGGATGAAGTCTGCACTGTTGCCAGTGGGAGAAAGCATCCTGATTGGCTAATCCTTGTGTGCAAACGTGTTCAGACAAGAAACAGAAGCTCAGAGGCCCAAGATGAAAGGAAGAGCAGCAGGCGGCGGAGGATGATTATATCTGCGGACATCTGCCACACTCATTTTTTCTCAGAAACAGGCCATTCCAGCCTTCCCTGGATCACCGGCATTTTGCAATGACCTTCCGCAGAAGCCTATGGATCTCCCTGTTTCCCCCACCCCCTCTTTCTTCTCCTCTCTTCTCCTACTTCTTAAAGAATAGACTGTTTCTTGGAGCAGCTTTAGATTCACAACAATATTGAGTGGAAGATACAGAGATTCCCCGTATATACCCTGTTCCCACATGTGCACAGCCTCCTCCATTATCAGTATCCTTCACCAAAGCAGTGCATTGGTTACTATTGATAATCTCACATTGACAGGTCATTATCACCCAAAGTCCGTAGTCTACATAGGGCTTACTCTTGGTGGTAGACCTTCTACAGGTTTTGACAAATGTGTCATGAAATGCATCCACCATTACGGTGTCATGCAGAACAGTTTCACTGCCCTAAAAATCCTCAGTGTGCTACCTATTCATCCTGCCCTCCCTCTAAGCCCTGGCAACCACTGATCCTTTTTCTGTCTCCGAAAATGTTTGCCTTTTCCAGAATGCCACATAATTGGAGTAATACAGTATGTAGCATTTTAGATTGGCTTCTCTTGCTTAGTAATATGCACTTAAATTTCTTCCAAGGCTGGGTGCAGTGGCTCATGCCTGTAATCCCAGCACTTTGGGAGGCTGAGATGGACAGATCACCTGAGGTTAGGAGTTCGGAACCAAACTGGCCAACATGGTGAAACCCCATCTCTACTAAAAACACAAAAGTTAGTAAGGCATGGTGGCACATGCCTGTAGCCCCAGCTACTTGGGGACTGAGGCAGGAGAATCACTTGAACCTGGGAGGCGGAGGTTGCAGTAAGCGAAGATCGCACCACTGCACTCCACTGGGTGACAGAGTGAGACTCCATCTCAAAAATAAATTAAAAAAAAAAAAATGTTTCTTCCAAACACTAACTCCATTGTCTGAATGCACCACTGTTGGTTTATCCATTCACCAACTGAGGAACATCACAGTTGCTTCTGAGTTCTGTCAATAATGAATGAAGATGTTATAAACATCCATATGCAGGTTTTTGCGTGGTCCTACATTTTTATCTCGTTTAGGTCATTACCAAAGATTGAGGTTGCTGGGTTTTATGGTAAGACTACAGTAGCCCCTTATCCCAGGGGGACATGTCCCAAGACTCACAGGAGATGACTGAAACTGCATGAATTTCTTTTTCCTTTTTCACAATTTCATGGATAGAAGATTCATTTTCTACCGTAGGTCTTAGCAACCTCAGCATACTATATTTTTTCTTTCCTTATGAAGTCTAGAGCTGTCATGTTTTCACTTAAAGCACTTTATGTCTTCTCTTTGGCATATCTGAATTGCCAGCATCAATAATGTTGCCCTTTGGACCCACTATTAGGTAAAATAAGGGTTATTTGAACACAAGCACTGTGAGGCTGTGACTGTCAATCTGACTATCGAGACAGCCACTAAGTAGCTAAGGGGCAAGTAGCATAGGTGGTGTGGAGACCACGGACAAGGGATGGTTGACATGCTGGGGGGACAGAGCAAGACAGCCAGAGGTTTCATCATGCTATGAAGAATGGGGTGCAATTTAAAACTTATGAATTGTTTATTTGGGGAATTTTCCATTTATTATTTTCACACCATGGTTGACTGAAACAGCAGTAAGTGAAACTGTGGACCAAGGAACTATTGTGTGTTTAGCTTTGTAAGAAATCACAAAAATGTGTTCCAAAGCAGCTGAACTCTTTTGCATTCCCACCAGCGGTGAATGGGAGTTCCTGTTGCTCCACTTCCTTGCCAGCATTTGATGTCATCAGTGTTCTGGATGTTGGGTACTCTAGTAGGTGTGCAGCATCTTTGTATTTATTGATCCTAAATGTGGATTAAGTGCGTCTCCTAATTTCTCAAAATAGGATTAAAATCATGCTATTTTGGTATTTATCACAACTTCATGGAAAGGTGGGAGGGACAGGAAGAAACTGAAGAAAGGCTATGATTTTAAGCCAAGTTCCATCATAGGAGTTGGTCTCCACGAGGAGTGCTTCTCCTAAACCCTCAACTGGATACCAGGTTTCTACCCCAGCCCTCCAGGACTGCATCCCACCTCCCACCTGCCATCAACAGAAGCATCTTGAACCCGAACTCCTACTATGGGTCTGACCACCTTAAATCTTTGGGAACCAACAGAAAGACCTCTCCACCCCAGCCCAATACACACAAACTCTAATACTAAGCCCAGCTCCTGAGACACACCACCAACTCCAGGCGAACTCTGTCCACAGTGCTGACAGCCCTTCAGATGATCGCGCAGTGTGATTTCACTTCTCACTGATCAGAATCTCTCCATTCCTCAGCAGGGTTTGGGATTCCTCTTTGCAAAATCAAAAGGCTCATTGATGTGCTTTGTGACTTTTTTTTTTTGGTTCATTATTTTCTGAAATAAAGGACTGATATTCCTCCTAAGGATGGACTCAAAATGTCTGCAAGCTTAAAATAGCAGCATGTCTCCCTTCATACCCATCAAGTATTCAAAAATATGGGGCTCAGTCTCAGAATATCCAGTTTACACAAGGAAATATTACAATTAAAATCAATTATTGTGAACATCTATGTTCTGCTGGGAAGAACTCACCTGTGATGTGGCATGATATTTTCTAGAAAAGCATCTCAATTTTGCCTCTTCATAGGGAATCAGAGCTGGACCTCAGAGGTCTACAGGTCGGGAGCTCTGTTGGTTTGCCAAAATGCACTCTCTGCTCTTCCACCCATGTCTGGAGATGCATTATAATTAATCCCTCCTGGGTTCTGTTCTCTATTTTTCTGATTTTTTAAAAAGTACTTTTAATAGATGAGGTCTCTCTGCCACCCCCCGTCAAGACTTTGCAGTTTCTGTAATCACAGAGGTAGGGAATCAAAACAACAGAACAGATTTGGCTCCGAGCTTCTGTGTGTGTCCCTAGCAGGGGGGACATTTTGTCCAACAGATTTAATTGGTACCTTTGTGTTCTGAAGATAATGCTGCTCCATGATCTGCTATTGTAATAAACATTTTATGATTTCAGAGAAAACCTTTTGTGTGTGTGTGTGTGTGTGTGTGCGCGCGCCTCTGCACAGATTGGTTCCTCTTCTTCATTTGGGAATGTTTACCACATCTTCTGGAACTGCTGATTTCAGTCAGGAAAGCAATTACAATCAATATGGGCATTAATATCGATCCAAGAGGCAGAGCAGTCCATGAAGGGGACCAGCCCGCAGCTGCTTCTCTATGCAGTGTTCTCTTGGACTCTAAGTCATCCCCAGGGCCATCAGGATCCCCATCCCACATCCCATGAGGCCTGGATGGCCACAGGCCTGAAGAGCCTGAATAGCTTCAGATCTCTCTGGCTCTGCTGAATACAATAGGAGGCCACATCCTCAGGGCATGTGCATACCCTGAACTGTTTATTCAGAAGCACATTTGTCCTGTGGGCCTCTGCACACTGTCTTCAGAGTTGTAGGTGCCAGGAGACATCTGGCCAGGACTAAAGAACTCACTGCCTTACAAAGAACAGTTATGAAAACAATGGTGAAGGGTCTTCTTGGAACGTTGTTGATTATTGCTGTGCCCACGACTGAGTAGAGCATCAACCAGGCAGTGAAGTGCAATGTAGAGGCTGATTCCAATGCAACTGCTGTCCAAACAACACGAGCGCCCACACAGTTTTCACTCTAGGTGGCTGATTTTGGAGCGCAACAGTTTGAAAGGACTGAGAAGGAAAGATTCACAGGCATAAAATATTTTCCACGTGATTTCAGAGGGGTTCTACCTTTCCTGAAGCCTCACTTTGGGCCCCAAGTTCAGAGCTCTTATTCTCTCAAATCTGCTCTGAAAACAAACATGCTTATTTATCCCCTGATTTATTTAACAAATACCAAGTGAGAGCATATTAGGTACCAGACATTGGTGACACCTGAGTGAACAAGACAGACGGATTCTGTCCTCTGGGAGATTACAGTTTGTTGAGAGAGAACACACTATAAGCCAATAATGAACAAGTAGAGTTATAAAATGCACAAGGGCTATAAATAAGCCCAAATCATTACTAATGGAGATGAACTTGCACTGACATGGGTGGTCATTTACTCAAAATGCTGGTCCAGAAAGATCTCCATGAGGAGGGAGTATTTAAACCATTAAGCAGAGAGAGGATGAGGACAAAGGTCCTGATGTCGGGAGGAACTGGGATAGTCCAGGACAGAGTAGAGGCCAGTGCAGTTCTTCCCAGGAATCCGAGGGGAGAAGGGGAAGAGGTGAACAGAACCGAATCGTGCACAGTCCTGCAGGATAGGTAGGGGTTTGGGATTTTCTTCTAAGTTTGATAAGAAGCTAAGCATGGATGTGACATATGGCCCGTTTGAGGTTTAAGACTCCTCTTCAGCTGTAGTGGAGTGATTTAGAAGCGGCAAGAGTGGGGGAATCTAACTAGTGCAGTTATCCTGGTAAGGGTTGATGGTAGCCTGCACTCAGGTGGTTGCGGTGGTGATACCAGTGGGCTAGGGGAGGTCTCCAAATGCCAGTGAGACCTCGACCCCAGCCGGTGTCCAGACTCTTGATGCTGTCATACGAAGGCATTCAAGGAGGAGTTGGAAAAAACTACAGAAATTTATCGCGAAGAGAAAAGCTTGCACTCAAGATGGGAGTGCAGGAATACTCGAAAGAGTCACACCAGAGGCAACTTGGGACTTCTATCTTTATGGGTTTCTCTAACTGAAGGGTGGAATATTCATGAAAATTCCTAGAAAAATGTAAAGGTTTCTCAAAACTGTGGTGCTACCCGTTTTTACACCAAGTATGTGTGTTCCCAGAGCTGTCCTGGCACTGATGGGTGTGTGACTTAGAATATTAATGAGCATATAATGAGGTCCTAGGTGAAACCTAGATCAAATCCAGTGCCACGTTGGGTCCAGTCATCTTAGCCAGCGTGGCTCACATCCTGTTTTTCAGGGTCTCATTGGCCCCTCTCTTCTGCACTTATTTCAGCTGTTTCCTTTTGCTAATCATGCGACACTGCTGCCTGGAAGTTTCTAGTCTCTGGTGACCACCTGACCACCCTGTATTATTCCTGTCTCAGGGGATGGAGAGAGGTAAAGCAATTGGGGGTACATCAGTGGTGTGCTGCTAAGCCAGCTCTCTGGAATAAACACAGTCCTTAGTGTTAGGGTTTGCCGATTTCCGTGGTATAAATACTCCCACCACAGGCTGATCCCTAGCCGCCAGTGTGAGGTCATGGCCGAGGTGGGAGGCCTCATGTGCGGTCCAGCTGCTTCCCCCTGCTGGCTGGGAGGAGAAACCTGAAGCCCATGCTTGGACCAGTCTCCCAGTGTTTGGTTTGAGTCATTGAGGATGGCAGTTGCTTCAGTTGGGAAGGTAAAAGGCTGCAAAGGACATAGATTTGTGGGTGGGGCAGAGGACCTGCTAAGAAAGCCTGTCTGGAGCTCCTGCCCCACAGGTGTCTCTACCAGCCCACAGAGGCCTCTCCTCTTGGGAATCTCTTGCCCTGGTGTTGGTTCTGCGTGATTAGTTTCTTATCACAAGGACATGGTCCTGCTCGCTAAGTGTCTGCTCACATAGTTATGCAGAGATCTGTGCGGTAAGTTGTGGCAACAAGAGTGCTGGGCTGGAAATCCAGAGATCAGGAACCTGGGACTGGAGGAAGATACGCTCGGGGTTACCTGAATGCTGAACTGCAAATGCAGGCCTTCTGACCCGAAAGGGCCCACCTTCTCCTCTAGGTCCAGCTGCTAAATTTGCTAATTCTTAAAAGTCTATTCAAAACAAAACATAAAAACTAAACAGGTTTCTTTTCTCATTTTTTTCCCTCTGCCCCTGTTTTCTACTGAATTATTATGCAAGAGGAGAAATAGCCTGTGCTGAAAAATGCATAGTTAAATATTCCCTCTATAGTAAGGGGGAGAAGTAATGAACCTCAGCATAAACCCTGCAACATTCAGAGACAGCAGCAAATGTGTTCATTTAGAAATTACGCAGGTAATGTGCTTTGAGCTTTTGTTCTGTGTTAATCCTTCAGGCGCTGGTTAAACCAAGGCGTTGTACGCGCGGTGGACCTTGATCTGAGCCCTGCTGAGATCAAAGGCTCAATCCGGAAAGCTTTCTGCTGATTTTCTTGTGTCTTCTACCATCTCCAAGCACTTTGAGAGCAATTTCAGAGCAACTGTCAAAGCTGGCAGATGATATTTATATTAGGATGCTGTTTGTACTTATTTATTTAACATCAGGTGGTGGCAGCCAACCTGCCCATTAGATAGTATTAATAAAATGCACAAAGTTAACAAGGTATACAGGAGACTTTTTGCTTATCCTCATCCACTTAACCCAAGACAGAGCTTTTAATCTGCATTCAGGTAAAGTAAGAGGCTAAGAAGAAGCAAAAAGCTGGGCGTAGTGGCTCATGTGTGCAATTTCAGCACTTTGGGAAGCTGAGGCTGGAGGATCACTTGAGCGCAGGAATTTGAGACCAGCCTAAGCAACATAGAGAGACCTTGTCTCTATAAAAAAAAAAAAAAAAAGCTGGACATGGTGGTGTGTCTGTAGTTCCCAGCTACTCGGGAGGCTGAGGCGGGAGGATCATTTGAGCCCAGGAGGTTGAGGGTGCAGTGAGCTCTGATCGCACTGCTGCACTCCAGCATGGGTGACAGACCAAGACCTTGTTTCAAATACAAAAAAAAAAAAAAAAGAGAGAGAGAGAAAAAAAAGAGCAAGAACTCAAGAACTCTGGGGTCAGATAGATCCAGGTTTGAATCCCAGCTCAGGCTCTTATTCACTGCATGGTTTGCACAGGTTTCTTAAACTCTCAAGAGTATTTGTGTTCCTGTGTGAAGTGAGAGTCATTTTAGAGTCATGTCATAGAGCTGTTCTGAAGATTACAAGTCCAGGCCTGACCATATTAATGATGGTCGTTATCATGATTATTATTTTGATATTCATAACCTAAATCCAACAGATATGGGCTAAGAGCCCAGTTCTGCCTTATACTCACTGGTCACCTTTGTCCCAGCATTTTCCAAGGTTGTTTGAGTGCACCTCAGACGTTGCCTCAAGCCCCCCTAGCTCCCATCAGCTCTGAAATTTCTGCGCACCCTGGAAATTTACTTCCTTACAGTCCACTTCAGGGCTGGATTTCTCTTTTCCAATCTCACTTCCTCTTGTCTCTCTCTTCTGACTTAAATGTGACTTAAATCGGGCTCTTTTCATCTGATTCACACATACACATACACACTCACTCACTCACAAAACATCTGTGTGTGTCATAGGCTTTACTGACAATGCAGAGGGTTGGAGGGCTTTCCCATATGAGACCTAGATGCCTGACAATCAAAGCACCTCTGCTCTGAAAAGCCCTGGGGCCCTTCCACCTTGGCACTTGCATTTCCTGTCTTTCTCCTCAACCCCTCCCCTCTCTCCTCTCCATCCTCTGTGGTCCCAGAGCCTATTCCTACATGGAATCCCAAGACCTCTAGAAAGACATGGCGATTCAGAGGCAAGAGCAGGGAGGTTCTCCTCTGGCCCCTTCATTTTCCAATCTGAGAACCTTTGATGGACTAGCTACAAAAAAATCAACCAGGGTAAATTCCTTACCCACCTCTCTAACCTCTCCCTGATGGCACTAGGAGTTCCCACTGATCATTTGAAATCTTTAACGGATGAAAAACAGAGATGTTAGACATTCATCCAGAAACATTGGTCAGGCACGGTGGCTCACACCTGTAATCCCAGCACTTTGGGAGGCTGAGGTGGGAAGATGGCTTGAACTCAGGAATTCAAAACCAGCCCGGGCAACATGGCAAAACCCTGTATCTACAAAAAATACAAAAAGTTAGCCAGGCATGTTGGTGCATGCTCTAGTCCAGGCTACTTGGGAGGCTTGAGCCCAGGAGGTCGAGGCTGCAGTGAACCATGATGGTGCAACTCTGCTTCCAGCCTGGGTGACAGAGTGAGACCCAGTCTCAGTAAGTAAATAAATAAATAAGCATTGCATTAAAAAGGGGTGTTTTCTATTTAGCACTATTATGTCCCAGGTAAGAAGGCTCCTGTCCTGGAACCTGAATCTGTACAAAGGCAGCCAAACCCTCTTCCCAACAGACTTCAGTGAAAGGCAGAAATCAAGAAGTGGTTCTCACATTAAGAGTTAAAAGAGAAAGGTACTATTAATTTTCCATTTTTAGCCATGAAATCTGTAGCTGTATGCTTATGAGAAGTATCATTTTAACCTTCATATTTCTCTTTACATTACTTTGTGGAGACAAAATTAAAAGTTAAAAAATTGATACCTGACATCAAAAGCTCAGCATGTTGAAGGGTACAAGTCATGAAAAGAAAAAAAAGAAGAAGAAATGGTGGCCTTTGAAGACTTTGGGGGGTAGAAACATTGAAGAGTTTTCATTGTCTACAGAGACCTATGTCAGAGAAATAGCCTAGAAAGACATGTGGCAGGGAAGGAGAAAATAAGATCTGAGTACTTTGGAATGACACCTTACAATTTAAAGAACACAAAACATCTGAAGAGGTTTCCATAAACTAATCAAGACAGTACACAATAAGGTATACCTGCCAGCTAACCCATATTTCTTATATTTATTTATTTATTTATTTTTTATTTTTTCGAGACGGAGTCTTGCTTTGTCGCCCAGGCTGGAGTGCAGTGGCGCGATCTCGGATCTCGGCTCACTGCAAGCTCCACCTCCTGGGTTCACACCATTCTCTTGCCTCAGCCTCCCAAGTAGCTGGGACTACAGGTATGTGCCACCACGCCTGGCTAATTTTTTTGTATTTTTAGTAGAGACGGGGTTTCACTGTGTTAGCCAGGATGGTCTCGATCTCCTGACCTCGTGATCTGCCCACCTTGGCCTCCCAACCATATTTCTTTTCTATTTATAAATTGTGGATTCTTTCCCTGTATCTCTAAGAGTAATGAAACATTTTGCCTTAGCTCATCTTCCCTGCTTCAGCCACACCCTCTGCTGTGCCGTGACCCAGCTAGCCTTAGTCCATGGTGGGTCCAGGGAGGTGGTCACCCATGTGCTTATGAAGGTAAAACATTCCTGTTCAGGTCTCAGTGCAACTCTGTTTCCAAGAAGCCTAAGAACAAGGAGAGATAAACTTAAGAATACTGCATGCCTCTTTTCTGATTATAAGAAACATCTCTGTAAATAAACCAAGAGTGTAAAAATATAGACAAGATAAGTATTGTGTTGGAAGGAAATATATACATCAAGTAAAAGAAAATTGGTAGATCAAAGGAGTGAAAATAATAACTAGCATTTATTGTATGTGTACAATGTAGCAGGCACTTTACTTAAACTGTTTCTTTTACTTTGTAGAATGACCACTTTAAGTACTAGAATTTCTTTTCCCATTCTACACACAAGGACAGTGGGGCCAAGAGAGCTGAGTGGGGGCCCAGGGACTGCCAGTGCGGAGTCCTAGCCTCTAGCAGGGGTTTCAGAGCTGCCTTGTTGCAGTGACACAGCTGGGGCCTGGCACAGGGTACCTCAATAGAAAACAAACCCTCTTCCTCCCTTTCCTTTCCTGATCAGTCACTACGTATATAGGTGACAAGAACTTTATTTCTTTCTTTCCTTTTTTTTTTTTTTTTTCAAGACAGAGTCTTGCTCTGTCACCTAGGCTGGAGTGCAGTGGTGTGATCTTGGCTCATTGCAATGTCCGCCTCCCAGGTTTAAGCAATTATTCTGCCTCAGCCTCTGGAGTAGCTGGGATTACAGACATGTACCACTGTGCCTGGCTAATTTTTTTTTTTTTTTTTTTTTTGTAGTTTTGGTAGAGATGGGGTTTCACTGTATTGTCCAGGCTAGTCTCAAACTCCTGAACTCGTGATCTGCCTGCCTCGGTCTCCCAAAGTGTTGGGATTACAGGCTTGAGCCACTGTGCCTAACAACAAGAACTTTCTAAACCTACCCCTTTGTTTATTTTCACCCATTGCTTTCCAACATAAAAAGTGCAGTTTTGTAGAAATTCAAACAAGCCATCTGGCTGAAGCCTCCCTGGGGAGACCTGACCTTCTGCACTCAGGCGAGGCCAAAATTAAGATGCTTTCGCTCTTTCTGGGCTTGTCTTTATCCATCTAAATAATAAATACTCATGTCCCTCAATTGTGATGAATTTCCCCTTTATGATCAAGCACCTCAGTGCTGTTTGAGTGATGGATTTGTCAAAGTCCCTTGAGGGCTGGCCTCTGCTGCTGCAGGCTTGCAGCCCCCACCCCTATCTGTTTTACTTTAGGACTGCAACAGTAGAACATCCTGCTGACCTCCTGTATAGAGATGCTGCAGTCAGCACTGGGCCCTGGGGCTCCTTCCCCAGATAACCCCAAGGCTCTTCCGGCTGGGGCCTGCAGGTGTCGGGACCTCAGCCTGGCCACAATGTATGCCCTCACTTCCTTAGGATCCAGACACCACGTAGCTATCTTTTTATTTCTTAATTTGTTTTTATTGGATATTAACAAATTATAATTGTGTGTATTTATGAGATTATATTTATAATTATATATATTATGAGATACAAAGTGACATCATGACACGTGTATGCCATGTGGAATGCTTGAAGTTCACTAACATATCCATCACTTCAAATGTGTTTTCTCCTTTCACCTCACTGAAACATCCTTTCGCCTCTCACTGAAACATTGCGTCCTTGACCAGCATCTTCCTATTCCCCCACGTTCCAGCCCCTGGGAACCACGATTCTGCTCTCTGCTCCTATGTGTTTGGTTGTTTTCCATCCCACATAGAAGGGAGGTCATGCAGTGTCTTTTCTTTTTGTGCCTGGCTTATTCCACTTAGTATAAGGTCTTCCAGGTTCATCTGTATTTCCAGAAATGACATAAATTCCTCCTCTCAGCCCAACTCATGCAGGTGGGTCAGCATTTGTGTCCACAGGGCCCCCTCTTATGAGATACCTGAGACTTTCAATTGTAAGAGCAGGATGAGTGCCATCAGAAAATACGGCTTGGAATCCAGGAAACTTTCTACACAGAAGAAAAAGTAGATAAGGAAGAAGGTATCTTCGCTTTGACAAAAAAAGCCTGCTGGGTCCTTGAAAGTGGCCACGTCCAGAACAAACATAGAAACATAGGCCCTAAATGGAAATGAGAATTGACTTAAGGAGAGAAATGCTTCCCACTGCCTTCCAGCATGAAGACATGAACACTTAGGTTGAACTCCAAATACATTTTTAAAAACATAAAACAAACACACACACCTCTCTGTGCTTTACATTTGGTCCAAGAACACGATGGAAAGGCATCCTGCAGGTTCCAGTTTTCTTTGGAATCATTTGAGCAGTTCTGTGACAGTGGGTTTGTGAAAAGCTTCAGTTCTTTTATGTCTTGGACCACTTAGGGTCCATCCCCTCTTCTCCATGAGAAAAGAAGCATAGAGCAGCCTACTTCAGCCAGCCGGAATTGACTCACCTGTACTACAGACTTACCTCCACTGCAGCATTAGAGATTTGCCTAAGAATATGACTAGCTTGTGCAGATAGATACACAAACACGCACACACAATATGTAAATGTATTAAGATGACTGACTAGGCTGGGTTTGGTGATGCATGCCTGTAGTTCTAGTTGCTTGGGAGGCTGAGATGGAAGGACCCTTTGAGCCTGTGAAGTTGAGACTGCAGTGAGCTGTGATCACACCACTTCACTGTAGCTTGGATGACAGAGCGAGACCCTGTCTCTAAAGAAAATGTCAGTTATAGCACAGAAAGTCCTGTGTCCTGGGAAACTTCATAGTCCCAGGCAAACTAGGGTAGTCGGTCACCACAGTGTCTGCATTTCTAGAATGGACAGCTTCATCTCCCTGCTCCTACTTCCTGGAGGTTGGAGCTAGAAGGAGATCTTCTAGTTATGTGATCAAGCCTGAGATGGAGAGACATTCTGTGCACATCACAGGGAGAAGGATGTGCACGAGATCTCAATGTCTTTAGATGTTTTTCCCTGAAGCTGCATCACCACGAGGCCCTTGGTTTACGTCACTGCCTTCCCTCTACCCCATCCAGTAGCGAACCCAGAGATACAGCACGAAGACTGAGAGTTGGGTAGAGGTTGCCCAGAGGGCGCTGGTTCTCATTCTGCCTCCTTACTGGTTGTAGTCTGAACTCAAGAGTCCAGGCCCAACAGTGGCTGAAGCTCTTAGTTCAAGACTGAATCTCTGAGCAACCTGTCAGTACTTAGAGGGGAGAACCTGGCATGGACCATGGACAGAGACTGCAGCTAAATTCCAAGGCAGGACTGAGGAGCAAGGAAGCAAGAGGGCCCAGGAAAGGGAGGGGTCTAGAGGGAAGCGTGACAGGCACCGACCATGCTCCTGCCATCTCTGCAGGGACCCAGAGAAGGGCAGGTGCTGTGCTGGGTTCTGAGAGCGCCCTCGTTGCAGAGTGGATTTGGGAAGGAACGTTGGACTTGGGATGGGTAGCAAGGGTCGGGAAAGGGCCACATCTTCCTTCCAGGTCAGCCTTTCATTTATTCATCGTTGATGGAGTACCTACTATATGCCAGGAACCATTCTAGGTATTGAAGCTACAAGTGTAGCAGGGCTGAATAACATCCTCATATTCGCATGCACACAGAATACTGAAAGCCCTCGTTTTCTTTATATTAAGGAATGAAAACTCTGAGCCTTCATCCTTCCTGGCAAGAGGAAAATGCAACCTAATTTGTTTTGAGGAATTACCCCCCATCTGCAGGCCTCACAGAAGTTGCAGGGTTTTAGGCCGCACCAGGCGTCTAGGAGGCTGCCCTGGCCATTGCCATCAGGCAAAGGTGCCTGTGTGCCACGGTAAGACCAGAGAGGTCCAGGGACTGTGCTGCAGGTGCCATTCTGGGCTGCAGGAATCCCTGGCCAGGAGCTGTGGGATACAAGGCCTGTGCACCATACAGGTGTGTCCTAAGATGTAGCCAGAGCTGGGGCCTCTGCTGCTTATGGATCCTCTCATCCCATCCTCCTCACCTATCTCCTCCTAGGAGGCACTCCTTTCCTCCAGTCCTGCGGATTCAACTCCATTCCAGCTTTCCAACATCCTCTCCTCGTGTTCTTCCCACCCTCTGCCCACATCTAGTACCTGCCAAGCTCTTTCCTATTTCGAGGTCTTTGCACTTTCTGTTCCCTGTACTATCAATGTTCTTTCCTGGATTTCGTGTGGCTGTGTCAGCCTCACTTTGGCCTCAATTCAATTGTCATCTTCACAGAAGGGCCTTCCGTGGTCACTTGATTTTAGTGGTCCTCATCCTTCATCACTTTCTATCCTACACCCTGTTTGCTTTTCTTCATCATAAAACATTGCATCTTACTGTATCATGGTGACTTGTTTATTGCATGTCTCTCCTAGAAGAATGTAGACAAATATGGGCAAACTTTGTCTTGTTCACCACTGAATCCCCAGTGACCTTTCCAGCCTCTGGCACATAGTAGGTGCTCGATAAATACCTGTTGAATGAAGGACGAATGAATTCAGAACGTCTGGCTGCTCCCACACTAGGTACAACACACTTAGGGTTCCTAACGCCTGACTCCGAAGCATCCCTGTGAGTAGAGTTGACTGACTAGAGAAGTAGTCTGTTTTATTTTGTGTCTGGTTCTCATAGAATACATCTATTTCTATCTTAATTAAAAAATAAAAAGAGACAATAAAATGTGCTGTTACAGATTGGACGGGTAAAACAATTGGCTTGACAGTAATCTAGGAATTTAATTATAGCAAAACATGTCCATGGAATACACATACTCAGGAAGGAAGAGTTGAAGAGCTTCAATAAATCATTGTTTTTGAAGAAACAAATTACAAAGAAGAAGCCTTTGTAATCGTCCAGCTACTGCTGATGAGGCCATAAAGAAGCTCTAAGTAGCCTCCGTGCCATGTATCATGGGCTCTAATATGCAGGCGCCTCTTTAGAATGGAAAGCTGCCTGGGAAAAGGCTAAACCATGTGGTTATTTGTCTCAAATGGAAAACAATGACTCAAAGTATGGGGGAGATGGTTAGCAAAGCTCCTTCTGGACTGACCACGTGGTCCTGCACATCTTTGACCAGAGTCCTAAGGAGCAAGGGGAAGGTCAAGAGTTGACAGGAAGTGGTTGCAGCCCCAGTTGGGCAGTCATCTGGGTAGACAGGTTCTGGGAGCTCACCAAGCACAGCAGACCTGGCTGTTCTTCCTCTAGGTTCGGGAGGACTGAGGACATCCTACTGGGGCCCACTCTTCTGAGGATGGGTGCAGATAGAGTGGCTTTTCCTGTTCTGGCACCTCCTTCATCTGTCAGCTCCCCAGAGAGGCCTCCTGCCTGTCTTCCTAAAGAACTTTCCATTCTTGCCCCTCCTCACAACCTACCCATCGCCATCTTTAATCTTCTTCAGAGTCTTTGTCCCCATTGGAAAGTGCCTGATTGAATGATTTTCTTTTTTGAGCCGCCAGGTCTCCACTAGAATGCAAACTCCCAGAGGTCCACTGTGCTCCCACCAGTACCTCGGACAGAGCTGAGCTCGCAGCAATTGTGTGTTAGCAAATGAACAAGTAGGCAAGGATGGAACGCTCCACCTGATCCTGAAACCGAACATTCATCCATACCAGTCTGTTCCTTGAAGAAGTGCAAGTGCTCATGACACTGAGAAGTCCCCAGTGAGTGGAGGCTCTGACCCCACCCTGAATCTGCAGAAGGGTCCATGAATTGAAGCCATTATTTATTTTTCATCTTATTTAGTAATTTATTTATTGAGACAGGGTCTTATTCTGTCACCCAGGCTGGAGAGCAGTGGTACAGTCACGGCTCACTGCAGACTCAACCTCCTGGGCTCAATAGATCCTTCAGCTTCAGCCTCCTATAGCCAGGACCACAGGTGCATGCCAGGAAATTTTTGTATATTTGTAGAGATAGAGTTTCACCATGTTGCCCAGGCTGGAATTTCTAATCCTTTAAACGTTTGCTGGGAGCCCAATCCTGTGATAAAGCTCGTACCATGCACACACACACACACACATGCATGTGAAACACAGACATGTATACATGTAACACACATTGTTAATAGTGAAGTAATCATTAGTGTGGATTGTTAAACCTTTCATTAAAGAGTGCAATAATCATTAGTGTGGATTGCTAAACCTGTCTAGCTTTCTGACTCTTGTGCATATGGTAGGATTACACTTCTGGTGTTCTCACTACCCCACCCCATGGTTGGGTGGGTTTATGTAACCAACCCTAGCTAATGAGTTGTGAGTGGATTGACATGTGTTGCTTTCATGCCTGAGCATATCCTTCTGGTGTGAGACCTGAAAAAGCTGTCCCTTTCTTTGCTGCCTGGAGCAACAAGGCGCTGCCCACTCAGCCTGTGACATGCTTGGGTGAGAGTCCCCTGGTGCAGTCCTTTCGCTCAATGATGATGGGCATGTTGCTTAGAGGAGAAATAAACCTTTGCTGTTTGGAGCCACTGTGGTTAGGAAGCTGTTTGTTACTATAGCATAGCCTCACCCACTCTGACTAATAAAAAATATTGTTTTCTTCTTTATGCAAAAATAAAGTATAACATAAACATTTCAACATGACAGAAACTAGTTGAACTTACCCAAATTCTTACTACTAAGAGGCTTGTAATGTTTCAGAGTATGTCCCTACATTCTTCCAGGGTGTGTGTGGGTGTATAGGCATGTAGAGAGAGAAAAAAGTTTGTCTATTTAGATGCGTGGACATAAATATCATAAAAGACAGAGACCTCTGTATCTATGCACCTGACTCTGACTTTATCATTGTGGCCAGTCCTTAGATTTCCAAGTTTCTAACCTGTCAAGTAAGTGAATTTGTGCCCAAGGTGGGGTCTTGATACACCCAAGGTTTTGGAATTTAAGAGCAGAGCTGCCTGAGACAAAAAACAAAAAAACAAAAACAAGTCTTTGTTCTCCCAGAAAGGCTCTCTCCACCACGACTCACCACTCTCTTTATTTCTTTGTTTCTTCTGATGATGGAGGATTTTTCTTTTTATGCTGGGAGCAGGGCCCAGTCAGGTATTTCAAATATCATCAATGCTTTTGAGGCACTAGTCATTCTATGCCTGTCTTTGCACCCTTCCTTCCCTCTGATTCCTTGGGTTATGTGTTTGTCCTCAGGCTATTTTGTTCTTCTTTAGATTGGAATAATTTCCCAGGGCTCAGGTACTTCTCCATGGGTTAAATCCAGCTTTTTTGAAAATGTTGCTTAAGGACCATGGGCATAAGCATTGCCAGGGTTGCTTGTTGAGCCTTCAGATGCTTGAGCCATCTCCAGACCTGCTGAGATGAAACACCAGGGCTGGGGCCCGGGACCCAGGCATGCTTAACTCAAGGAGGAGTTTCTTATGCACCCTGAAGCTGAGGCCCATGGAATGGGCAGTAGTGTGATAATAAGCCCTGTAAGTGATTGTTAAACCTCCGCAGGCCTGGGCTCAACTTTGATGACCTGTATGGTGATGCTGTCATTTGGTGATTAGGGAGTATGAAGGTCAAGTTGGAACTTCAGCAGTTCCAAAGAAACTCAGATTCAGGAGGGATGACAAGAATGTGTGTGTCCCTCTGTTCGTGATCTTAGATACAGATACAGGACTGGCAGAAGTAAGTCCCTTCCCTTGCAGTGGACATCTGTGCTTGCCTGGCACCTGTACCTGGGAAATGGAATGTGTGTTTTCCTTTTATGGAACCACGCTTCTCCTGTTTTTAGTCCAGGAGGTTTGAGAGAGGCTGACTCCATCCCTATCCATAAGAGAACCTCCCTGGACCTGGCCTAGACAGCCAGTTTTTCCCATTTCTATGACTATAGTAATTTGTTCAGGGATAGGCATGACTCATTAAGCAAGGAAGCCTTGAGACTTGTGCTCAGGTGACTCCTTTTTTGGGAAAGAGCACTGTGTTTGCCGGAACAACAAGCTGATCAGAGGTGAGCCTGGTGCTGCCAGCTGCCACCGGAATACAGGGGGAAATTGCCCCAGAATAAAGTCAGTGGGAATGAATGTAAATTGCATGATGACATTGGAGCACCTGTATTTGGCCTGGTCCTAGGTCGTTGGGTTATAGGAGTCAATTATTTTCTGTTTTTAATAGACCAATTTGTATCAGGTTTCTGTCACAACCAAAAGATCCCTGGCTGATGCGTCTTGAGTCTCACTCCCCAATCTTGGTTTCGCAAATTGCTTGTGATGCTGGCCTGGTGCTCAGAGCTGATGGTGGTGTTTCTAAAAGGTGATTGGCGGCCCTGCAGGTAGTGTTCCTGTGACATTGGGCCAAGTGGCTCACGATGCCCAACGTGTTCACCAGGGATCGTCTCAGGCAGGTGGTTGGTTTAACTCAGCAGATAGTGCCCCAGCTTCACCATGAGCCAAAACTCAGAACAGCTGGTCGCCCCATCTCCTGTTGCTTCCCAAGGATGCAGAACTCTACTTGGAGACTCTTCAAGGTCTGTTCAGAGGTTCTGCCACTCATTTTCTGCCAACCGTGCTGGCCCTGGTTCCAGCAAATGACTGGCTGCACCTCCCCTCACAGGCATTCATGTGGAAATAGGACCAGGAAGCTGCCTGCTTGGGTTTTAGTTTTGTCTTTATTTGTAAAAATAGAGGAAATCAAATATGTTGCAAGGAATTCCAGTGTGAGAATGATAAAACAGAAAACTCTTCCTGCAAAACACACAGAGCATTGTGGTTCCAATAGGCTGGGAAACACTGGTTGCAACAGAGTAGAGTAAATTTTTGTGCTGCGGGGGCAACGTGGTGCTGCTAACACACATGGGCTGTGACTTGACCAGGCAGGGGTGCTGGCAGCTTTTGCCAACCCGACTTGCCCATAGGACCCTGGCTTGGAGAGTGTCTCTGGGGATTACATGTTCTGCAGAGGACTCCTTGGGAGGGTTTCAAGGATGAAGATGCAAAAGGATCTTCTCCCCACACTGGGGTGCATCTGTAGCCCTGCAAAGTCCATCATGATAATTGGGGGTCCATTGTTTACCTTGCTTATTTGCCAGTGTCATGAGGGCAGATGCCTGCCTGCTTCATTTGCGGCTCCGTCTTCAGCACCTGCCATGATGCCGACACGTGGTTGGTGCTGGATGGATGCCTGTTGAAAGAGGCGATGAACAGTGTATGGATGAGGCTGCATGTGCTTAGCATGGAAGCAAGGCGAACTGATGCAGCAGGCAGGCTTTCCGTGGCTTCTGAAGGGCCGTGGTGTGAAAGGAGGGACTAGTTATACTCCTTGTGGCTTTAGAAACCAGAAGTGGTGTCCATGGGTGGTCTTGTCATAGAAGTGGAATTCAGCTCAGGATAAAATAGGCTTTTCTAACAGTTGGTAGCAGCTCAACAAGCAATGCGCTGCCTCCAGAGCTGGGAACATATGAGGATTATTTTAGAAGGATTTGTGCCTCAGACTTAGGCTTGCCCGCTATTATTCTTGATGGTAAGTCTGAGTCTACAATCATGTTGAGATAGCCATGTGTTCTTTCCCTGTAACTTTTTAATCTATGATCTAAGCTGTTTCTGAAAGCTGTTGGCATTGAACTCCATGTTTATCGAGTCGACTTCAAATATTTGAAGGTGTTGATAATGTTTGTTATTTGCCCCGAGAAGCCCTGAATCCGTATTACTGGGTACAGTTTGGTTTTCTTTCATAAATTCAACATATATAAAAATAAGATAATACAATAAAGTGATTGAGGAAAAAAGTGCTTCCATTTTCAGTGGTTCAGTTACCGAGTGGCTGCTTTCTTGGTGATGCTAAGTTTTAGGGTGTGTCTCCCAGAAGCACAACCTGATAAGAGGATGCCTGTGCAAGGGCTTTATCAAGAAAGTGATCCCTAGGGAGATTGACAGGAGGGAGTAAGAACAGCATGAGGATGGGGAGAAGCGAGCAGGGTGTGATCTCAGGTAAAGCCACGCAGATGCAGAGCAGGCTTTCCTGATCCCACAGGTGGATTCTGGAGTCTAAGCTACATCTCCACCCTGTCACCATCAGAGACAAGATGGGGAAGCTGTCACACTCATATGCTGCTGGAGAATGCTCTAGTTCTTAGAAAGTACTTACCTAAGTATCAAGAGTGAAGTCCCATGGTGTCTGAACTAGCTCTCAAATGCTGCAGCAAAGAAAAACAAAGTAGAGAAAAGAGAGAAAGAAAATAAAACAGTGTATGCATGCTATAAGTGATTCTTCGGCAAAAATATCTCTATATAAATATCTATATAGAGATACATAAAGCACACACAATGTGGCAAATGAGTGTTTAAATGAAAGTTCATTGTTTCAACTTTTCTATAGGTTTGTAATTTTCGAGATAAAAAGAAGAAGAATTAACCTTGATTCCGCCTTCCAAAAATAAACACTGTCAGATCTGTTCATATTTTGGTCTGTAGTATTTCCTTCCTAATGTGGGTGTATGTGTGTAGGGGTGTGTGTGTGTGTGTGTGTGTGTGTGTATAAGATGTATTGAAAGTTGCTCTTAGAGTGGGAAATGGTAAAATGAAACTATGGTGATATTTACACAGGGAACCCAAGAACACCCAACTCCTCCCTTAGCCCAGACACTCCTTCACCACAAAACAACACAGATCCCAGTGAGCTGGTTCACACTAGTGGCAACCTTCTTTACTTGGTCAAGGTTTGCTGGAATGTCTGTTGTCCTCAGTAAATCCACCTGCGTCCTTGGTTTGATGGAGTCCAGGAGGGTGACTGGGGCAGGGCACGCTAGCCACAGAGCCAAAGTCTTCCCAGCAAAATGGGAGACCCTGGAACCACTTGTCCCATAAGGCCTTGTATCCAAAGGAAAAGAGAGGCAATGATTTTCTTCACAGGTCCTATGGAAGGAAAACAAGAGATGCCACGTGCTGCCACCTTTGTCACAGTTTTCCTCTAAAAGTGCAGTCCAACCATGACACCTGAGCTTAGGCAATTCTTCTAAGGTACAGATCAGTGTATCTTACCCTTAGACCCAAGTCACCTTTGGGGAGGAAGAAAGAAGAGGCTAAGCCCGGAGTCTTGATGCCATCAAAGAGATGATGGGATAGCCACCACGGTGCTGTATGTAACCTGCTTTATTTATTTGGTTATTTGAAAGTTAATAGACTTTGTTTTTAGGGCAGTTTTAGTTTTACAGAAAGAATGAGTGGAAAGTACAAAGAGTTCCCACACACCAAGTTCACCCCCTACCAGTTTCCCTATTATTAACAGCTTGCAGTACTGTGCTGCATTAGGTACAATCTGTGAGCCAATATTGATACACTATTATTAACCAAAGCCCATAGTTTGCATTAGGGTTCACTCTTAGCGTTATACTTCTGTGGGTTTTGACAAGTGTATAATGACATGTATCCACCGTTACAGGATCACACAGAGTCGTTACTGCCGTAAAGACCCCCTGTGCTCTGCCTGTTCTTTCCTTTCTTCCTCACCCAGAATCCTTGGCAACCACAGATCTTTTTATTTCCAACATACTGTGAACATTTTCTTATGCCATTAAATATTATTTAAAATGAGCTTTTAAAGATTTACTTTCATGTTCTCTTGTTATTATATATATTTTTAAAGACATATATTTTTTAATTTCAATGTTCATTTTAGATACAGTAGGTACATGTACAGATTTGTTACATGAGTATGTTACATACAGGCTGGGCATGGCAGCTCACGCCTGTAATCCAAGCACTTTGGGAGGCCGTGAGAGGATCACTTGAGGCTGGAAGTTTGAGACTGGCCTGGGAAACATAGTGAGACCCCAGCTCTACAAAATAAATTTAAAAATTACCTGGGTGTGGTGGTGCACACCTGTAGTCTCAGTTACTCAGGAGGCTGAAGCAGGAGGATTGTTTGAGCTCAGGAGTTTGAGGCTGCAGTGAGTCATGATTGCACCACTGTACCCCAGCCTGGGCAACAGAGAAAGACCCTGTCTTTAAAAAACAAAAACAAAACACATTAAACCATCTGTATTAGTTAGGGTTCTCCAGAGGGACAGAACTGATGGAATATATATGTATGCATATACATATATATACACACACACACAAACACACTCATATATATGCTCATATATATATATATATACACACACACACACATATATGAGTTTATTAAGTATTAACTCACACCATCACAAGGTCCCACAATAGGCCATCTGCAGGCTGCAGAGCAAGGACAGCCAGTCCAAGTTCCAAAATGGAAGAACTTGGAGTCCAATGTTCGAGGGCAGGAAGCATCCAGCATGGGAGAAAGATGTAGGCTGGGAGGCTAGGCCAGACTCCTTTTTCTTTTTTTTATTATTATTATACTTTAAGTTTTAGGGTACATGTGCACAACGTGCAGGTTTGTTACATATGTATACATGTGCCATGTTGGTGTGCTGCACCCATTAACTCGTCATTTACATCTGGGTGGGTGCAATCTAATCAGCTGCCAGCATAGCTAGAATATAAGCAGGCAGAAAAATGTGACAGAGTCTGAGATACCATCTCAGATGATTATATTCTAGCTATGCTGGCAGCTGATTAGATTGTACCCACCCAGATTAAGGGTGGGTCTGCCTCTCCCATCCCAATGACTCAAATGCTAATCTCCTTTGGCAACACCCCCACAGACCCAGTATCAATACTTTGTATCCTTCAATCCACTCAAGTTGACACTCTGTATTAACTCTCACACCATCTATGCTTGGGCGTTTAGGCCATTTTCAGTTTTTTACTCTGCTATCACATTGCTGTGATGAACATCCTTTCACATCAGGGTTTCCCAACAGTTGACACTGGGCAGGATAGTGCTTTGTTATGGGATCTGCCCTGGGCATGGTACGATGTGTAGCAGCACCACTGGCCTCTACCTCCTAGATGCCAGAAACACCTACCTTCCTCCCCTCAGTTGCAACAACCCAACATTTGTCTTGCTGAATGCCCCTGGGGCAATATTGCTGCTGGTTGAGAAACACTGCTTGATCTCCATATATCTGCACACATCTGATTATTTTCTGGGGCTAGGGTCCTGCAAGTGGGATGAGTAATTTGGATTGTTTAAATATTTTTAATTCTTTTGATGGAGTTTTGTATACTGTCCTTCACGGAGGTAAACACCTCCATATATGACAACAAATTATCCTCTTCTCCTTCCAGGGAGAAGCTACTTGGGGAAATGTGGGGGAGTGTGAGGTCTCAGAGGATCTGATCTGTGATATGGAGGTGTCTGGGGCCATCTGTGGAGTGATGGGTATGGGCAGAAAGAGCTCCCCGCAGGACAATTAAGCTTGCCTGTTAGTAGCTTTGCCCAGCACTGACCTAGATGCTGATGCTATGTTGTGAGTCCCTATCTTTTGTAAACCTCCCTTCCGCTCTGGTCATCACATCCCTCCTGGCTGACGGAAGCCCCGGGAAGGCAGGTGATATGGCTTGGCTGTTTCCCCATGCAAATCTCATCTTGAATTGTATTAAATAGTTCCCATAATCTCCATGTGTCATAGGAGGGATCAGGTGGAAGGTAATTTTAATCATGGAGGAGGTTACAGTCTTGGTGTTCCCCTGTTAGTGAGTTCTCATGAGATCTGAGGGTTTTATAAGGGGCTTTTCCCCTTTTTACTCCCTCACTTCTCCTTGCTGCCGCCATGTGAAGAAGGACATGTTTGTTTCCCCTTCCGCCATGATTGTAAGTTTCCTGAGGCCTCCGCAGCCATGGTGAACTGTAAGTCAATTAAACCTCTTTCCTTTATAATTTACTCAGTCTCAGGTATATCTTTATTAGCAGTGTGAGAACAGACTACTACAGCAGGGGAAGCAGGTAGTGGCTTCATAGCACAGCCCAGTGGCCTAGCATGAGCCCCATGAGGAGCTCAGCCAGGCTCCAGCACTGGGTCCCCAAAAGGTGCAGATGAGGCTGAGCTGGTGACTGCACAGGCAGCTGTCCGATGAGAAAGGACTCCTTAAAACTAATTTAACAAAAAGCAGGTCTTCCAGCTGGCAGTGGCTTGGGCCTGAGAAACCAGAACTGACCTGACGTCTCACCCATGCTTTGTGACCAGCCCCCTTCAAGCCCCACCACGGCCCTGCCTCACCTGCATTTTGAGCCATAAACACAAGGTTTTGCTCATGATTACTTCATTTTCATCAGGAAGGAATTTAATTGCCAGGTCAGTGAGAGCAGAGAAAGTCCAGATGGCACTTCACGCTCCAAAATTTGCTCCTAGCTCTTCTCCCACCTGTGGTCTTAAGAACACAAACCCTCTGCAGATCTGCTGCCTCTTCCTCCTTATTTAGGTGGCTTCTCTTCAAGATTCTCCTTTCCTCTAAGTTTGCTGATTTAGATCAATCTATTTTCATCAACTATGAAGCTTTTCCCTCCTCTAGTCAATACATGCCCCTTTGATCAATATTCTTCTCTCTGCTAAAATCATATTTGTGTTTCCGTGTTGCAGTCTTCTTTGTGCACATGTACCAGGAGTCATGGGTATGTAGAAGTATGAATTGTCCACATCCCGAATCCCCTCCTGGGGAGTTCACTGCCCCATGTTTAAAGGGAGTTTATGTCCCCCTCCTGCCATCAATTCCCACAATGCAGTCACACCAGCCTCACAGCCACCCTCATATCGCACTGTGTGGATGGGAGGTGGAGTCCACTGTGCCACTTATGTTGGGATCTGGGGGTTTCTCCTGATTTAGACTCATGGTTGGGGAGGCCCATGTGGAGACATCACCTCTCACTTCCCTCATCCTCATGTATCCAGCGCAGGTGTGCAGAGGTGGCCGATCCTGGAGAATGTGCTCCTCCTCCACATATAAGGGAGGCTCCATCTGGAAGGGTCGCTGGCTGTGAGCTAGGCCAGATCCTTGCACACCAGCTCTCGGTGCTCATTGGTACCAGCCACAGCTCCTTGTGAGCTCTTTAGGAACACAAGTCTCACCTTAACCTTCTTAGTAAACCTCATTTGACCACTAGCATAGTGGGTGCTCACTAAATGTGTTAGAGTAGTCCCCTCTTATCTGCAGGGATTACTTTCTACGACCTCTACTAGAGGCCTGAAACCAAGTATAGTACTGAACCGTGGATATACTATGCTTTTGTCTTACACACACATACCTGTGAGACAATTTTATTTATAAATGAGGCAGAGAAGGAGGTCAATAATAATATCGAAACATAAAATAGAATCCTCATAACAATGTATTTTAGTAAAAGTTATGTGAATGTGGTCTCTCTCTGAAATGTACTCACCCTTCTTCTTGTGCTGGTATGAGACGATTAAGTGCCCAGGTGATGAGGTGACGTGAATGGTGTAGGCATTGTGAGGCACTGTTAGGCTGCTATTGACCTTTTGACCACAAGTCAGGAGAAAGATCATCTGCTTCAGGGGATTTTAGATCACGAAGCCATGACGATGTCCTATGGATGGACCAATGTCAGGAACACAGGATGTGGATGACTAATGGGTAGGTAGTGTGTACAGTGTGGACACACTTGAGGACTAAACTCTGATATTTTACTTCTCTTGCCCGAATTCTTACCTAAGGGGCCTGGGGAGTCTGCTCCACAAACTATAAAATCTCTTTAGAGGGGTCCTATTTAACCCTATCTAACATGGCTCACTTTCCAACCCTATTCTGGTATCATATCACATGATAGATAAAGAAGGAAATCAAAATATTTTACCCCTAAATAGATTTATTTGCCATATTTTGAAATGACTTGCAAAGCCATTTTTGCAGGGGACCATTGTCTCTGCAAAGAATCTCTATTAAAACAACTGGATCTTTCCCCCTTCCAAGCCCTCCAATCTGAAAAGATCAACTGCGCATCTAGCACCTAATAGAGGCCTGAATAGGAAACATTTGCTATCTACTGTCTCCAAAGGTGGTCACCTGTGAGGCTTCATCTATACAACGAGGGACTTGCTCTCCACAACCCCTTACCTTGAGCTAGACACGCCTTTCTAGTGATTCCAGCCCTATTCAATAATAACTTAGCTTTTTCATCCAATTGCCCATCAGAAAATCTTTGAATCCACCTGTGTCCTGTAAGCCTCCTGCTCCAAGTTGTCCTACCTTTCTGAACAGAAGTAATGCATACCCACATTCATTGATTGATGGCTGATGCCTCCCTCTTCCTACCCACATACATTGATTGATGCCTTATGCCTCCCTCAAACATATAAAACCAAACTGCCCAACCACCTTGGACACATGCTCTCAGAACCTCTTGAGATTGTGCCCTAGGCCTTGGCCACGTCGTATACTTGGGCAGAATAAACTGCATTAAATATTTTACAGAGTTTGACTCCTTTCCATGACACACTGGACAAAGGATGATTTATATCCCAGGTGGGACAGGGCAGGATGGTGTGAGATTTCATCATATTACTCAGAATGATGCACAGTTTACAACTTATAAATTGTTTCTTTCTGGAATTTTCTATTTAATATTTCGGAAATTTAGTTGTCACCAGGTAACTGAAACCATGGGAGGAAAAAAAAAAACAAAAAACAAAACTGTGGATAAGCAGGGGGTCTACTGTAATGAAGTCATGGAGAATGCTACCCCATCTCCCCGAGGACTACCACTGTTGTTAAATGGCATTCATTTAACAGGGATCGTCCAGTTTTCAACAGAATAAAATAATTACAACTCATTCCTTGAGCAGGGTAACATGGTTAGACAGGTCTGAATAAGAGTCTTATTCTTAAAACGTGTGAAAACAAAACTCTCTGTTGTTTATGAAAACTATTTTTAATTTATATTCTTGTTTACATGCACACAGTCCAAATCAGTGACTTGGTGCCTGCATCATGACCTTAACAGGACAGCTGATGAGTAAAGAACTCAGCTTTCTGGTGAGGAGTTCAGAGCATGCGTGCATGTATTCCCGTGCTTCCTGAAGTGAAAATGAGCGAATGCAAGATAGTGGGATGAGGGGGTGATATTTACAGATCTGGATCTTTCTCTACATCTGTAGTCTGTGGGCCCTGGGACCCAGTAAATTAAGATGGAAACCATGAGGCTGGCGGCCTCTGAGTTGGTTTTATTGTCGTATGATGCCTACACCAGCGGAAGTGAACAATGTCCTGGACTGAGCCTGAGTCAGAAACTGAAACTTTGACAAAAGGTTTCATAAGTTTCAAAATGATATATAAATTCCCATGGCCCCTTCCATCAATCCACTCCCAGTCAACACCACCACCTCCTGAAGGACATGGGGGATGGAGGGAAGGAAGTATCAACAGAGAGTGGCAGCCTTCACAGAGTGTCCTGCATGGTCTAGGTTTATTCTTCAGTAGTGCAAATAAACTGGGTCTAAACTCTCTGGGGCTCCAGGTGGGAGCTTCGAATTCTTCAATCTATGGACAGTCCTGTGGTTCTCCAGGTGTGACTCCTGGACCAGGAGCAGCAGGTCACCCGGGACATTTACCGGGAAGGCACATTGTCAGCTCTCCCCAGGCCTCCTGAATCAGAGGCCCAGGGTGAGACCAGCAATCGGGCTTTCATGGCCAGCAGGGGATCCTGATGCATGCTCAAGTTTAAGAACCACTGGGATACACATTCCACATTACCAGCATTCTTAATTTTATTTACAGAGCGCTCTAAATTTCCTGCTAACTGAACCACTCTAAATTAGCTGAGAATTAAAAGAAGAAGGAATGTGATATGTAAATGAAGGCTATTCAAATCTCCATGCCTTGAGGAACTCCTTGAGCGCTGGAGGGCAGCGGCAGGGGAGGAAGTATTATAGTGACGGGTGGTTACAGAGCGGAGATCGCGGCCAGCCCTCGGGGTTCAAGTGCAGGCACAGCTGCCTCCAGCTGCATGGTCTGGGCTAAATTCCTTAATCTCTTTGTGTCTTGTTTCCTTCTTCCATAAAATGCTGACCTATAGCACCTACCTTATGGAACTGTTGGAGGGTTAAATCAGTTGAGTGAAGCATTTAGAAGCTTTCCCGGCCAAGACTAAGCGCTGCTTGTTGTTGTTAGTACTATTTATCCGAATTAATTTTCAGTTCTTCTCCCATTTTTAATAGAGCTCAACAGTGCTCTTAGCTTCTTGCATAGCAACACGTCAAAAAACAAATGCACCATCATCCTTTCCATTTAAATTAGGAATGTGACCAGATTTAAGGCACAGACATTCAGTTTAAACAAATGAAAAGTTATTTTTCTCACCTTGGAATCTGAGGCCTGGCAGTTGCTGATGTCTTTTAGTGATTCGTTCATGTAACTCTCCTCTAAGACCACTTCCTTTGAGCTCTGCAGAGTCAGAACTGGATCACTCGTGGGTCAGTAGGCCTGGGGTGGGGGATGAGAATTTGCGTGACCAACAAGTCTGCAGGGACTGCTGCTGCTACCCGCCTGCAGGCTGCACTTAAAAGCCAAGGCATTGAACGCATCAGGACACATCATCTGAAACTGGGAACGCTGTGCCTTGAAGAAAATCAGGATTGTGTTTGCACGAGTAAAGGGAGACAGATGTGAAGTGTCAACGGGCAGCCCGAGACACATCTCCTTCCAAAAGGCTTTGTCCTGACTTTCCTTGCTCTGCTGAGGTCACCATCCATGTCTTAATCCCCAGAATTCATAGCACATCCTTGTGGATAACAATGACCATTTTCAAGTGACCAGAGGACACACTGAGGATGGTGAGTTTTGGGGGAATATTTCATACGATGCTGGTAGTGAAAAGAGGTTTCTTCTGCCTGAAAACTGGTGTTATAGTAGAAACGTGGCATGGCAGCTATAGCCCGCAGGGGCGTCTCCCGTCTCTGGACATCCTTGCTTTCTCTGCATGACACCCCTGCATGCTGGCTGAGCACCTGCTGACCTCAGAGGGGCGTCCTTCTCAGGAAGTTTGTGGTCAGACCAGAAGGCATAACTCTCACAGAGGCAAAATCACTTTGGAAAATACAAGGAACTTTAACAAATCCCTTCCAATTTGAGAACAGATTATCATGTCTTTATTGAATCCCATATAAAATGATAGAAGTTTATATTCATTAAACAGACTACATGCCAGGCACTCTAAAATACCCTAAGTAATGCATTTAATCTTCACAGCAACCCACTGAGGAAAGTGCCAGCATCATGCCCGTGGATTGGTGAGAGAACTGAGGCACAGAGAGGTTAAGAAACTTGCCCAGGTCACACAGCTTGTCAGTGGTGGGGCCAGATTTGAATATAGGTAGTCTGGATTTGGTGCTGTTCCTCTCCAAAATGAAAGGTCTCGGTTGGCACCTTGGAGTCATATTGTAGGAAAAACACATATCTTCAAGTGCTGGAATCAGAGAGTATGGTAAGCTATTTCCCTGGAAGAGGCACAGGGGAAACAGGGCAGCTGTGGAGTCACAGACTCACAGCCCCCTTCAGCTGGGGAAATCACAGATTCGCAGCCCCCATACTGACTTGTTCCAGACACACGCTCCCAGCTTGGAACAGAGAGTGGAGTTTTGCAAGTGGCTCTATTGTCCATCTCTTTGTCACTTCTGGATTTCCTGCACCTGGAACAGTGATCAGTGCAGAGGAGCTGCTCCATGTCCCCGTGCTGCATTAGGTGATGAGCACAGTGTCCCCCACAGAGCATTTTACCCACGCTTGGGTCTTCAGTCGCCTCCTGGGTCTACTTCACCAGGGTATAGTTACGCTAAATGGTTTTCTCAAAATATGTTTAGCGATGCCCTGGTATAAACACACCTGGTGATAATTTTAGATATGACATGATTGGCGACTACCCCCATCCTCCTCCACAGCCTCATTCTGATTTTTGTTTTAACTCTGTAATTATGTAAACTCAAGTTTTATATGTGATGGATTTTTTTTTCCTTGCATTATGGAGGAATTTTCCTTTGTGTGTACATGTGATAGAGGGAAAGATAGAGAGATAGGTAACTAGATCAGCAACACAGAACAGCACAATAATCAGCTACTGAACCCACAGGCATCTTTTTGACTAGCAAAGGCTAATCAGCAACCAGCCTCCCTAATTTTCCATGTTTTAACCCCTATTGAGAAGAGGGCCTTCCTGCAGGTGGTGTCACTTCAAGCCCCTCCCTGAATGTCCTCAGCCTGGTAGAGCCCAGATGTGTACTCTCCCTTAAGGGTCAAGAGGCCGTCATGAAAAGCGACTGAGCTAAGCCCTGGGGGTGCGAAGTGAGCAAGACGTGGTCCCCGCCCTCATGAGTTTTATATTTTAACTAGGAAAATGGAAAATTGACAGCAAAGTGAGTAAGTATAGAATTGCATTGTGGTCGTTGCTATGAAACGGGATAGGGGGCACTGCTGGAGCGATCCCAGTAGACCTGGTCTGAGTCTTCACTTCACTTCTAACGGGTGGGTGGGAATGTGTCAAAGATGGGGAAAAGTCATTCCAGGATGAAGGAACCAAAGGCACGAAGGTCCCAGGCAGAGAGGAGAGTGAAGCGTTCAAAGCACCGAAGAAGGTTTTGCTTCTTCGTTTTGGGGAAACTACCCCATGTGAGTCTTTTGGAGTTGGGGTCCTGTCTCCCACGAAAGGGCCGGACAAGGCCAGGCCCTGGCTCCCTTGCCCCTGTGGTCTGTGATGAGGTGGTCATGACTTTGAGGCGGGGACGGGGATGTTAGCTTAGTGCAGTAGGGACTTTAGGGTTCATCCAGGTGATGATGATGGAAGTAATGGCATCTGGTGGCCTTGGTGCCAGCTGGGCTCCCTCGGCTGCTTTCCCCGTCCTAAGCCTGGTCCTGTAACGCCCCCATCAGGCCTATGGGCTCTCCAATAGCCTTGAGCCCAGCAGTAACTTCCCACTGCCCTTTAACTTAAGTTAACCAGGGCAGATCCTCTTCTTGGTAGTGCTGAACTTTGACCCTTACAGAGGACCAGTGTGGCTGGAGCCCAGGGAGGAGGGATAAAGCGCAGGACCAGCCAGCCAGCCCCTCCCTGCCATGCAGGGCCTTAGCAGTGGCAAGCTACAAAAGGGTTTCAAACACATGGGCGTGGGGCATGTGTTCAACGCCGTATAAAAACCTCATTATTTCCCGAGGCATACAGGGTTTGGAAGGGGACTGGAAGGAGGATTCTATTTTCTCTTTCTTTTGAACATCTGGAACTCTAAAGAGTGTTAATTTTTAAGTTGCCACTAGGAATGATGGAAGAAACGGGTTACCCATTTAGAGGATGATTATCAAGCTGCAGCCTGCATGAAGTCCATTTTTATAGCTTGCTCTGACCCCCCGAAACGCAGAGTTGATAATGACAGTTTGGGTAATGCTTTGAGTTCAATGGTGTAGCAATAAAGAAATCTAAGTAGAAAGTGCTTCTCACTCCTGGCTAAGTCCTTCTCTCAGCAAAATTTCGCTTCAAGTGTCTTTTCATAATAAAATAATTCTGCATTCCAGCTGAGAACTCCATGCACTCACTCGCTAGTCATGTGGCAATAGCCTGTTTTTCCACTGCTGGGCAGGATTTGCTAATGGGCACTTTATTGCTAAGTGTGTTTTCCCTTTGGGAAAAAAATAATTTTATCCCAGCGCATGTCTGTCTCCAAGTCTACTGATCAGTGGCGTTATTATGCTTGCAAGAGTCATTTGTAAGCTTTTCAAGTGATATGCCAACGTCTCTCCCCTCCTCCAGGTAAAAGAGAAAAAAATGCTAAAAGCAAAAGCCAGATCTCCCAGGGGATGGGGAAGCGTCCTTGCCATCAAATCGATGTTTATCTTACATGTGTTATGAATCAGGATATGCCCTGCTCGCTGCTTTTTTTGTGCATGTTCCCAAAGTTAGCCTAGCTGTTAAATAAGAGCAGAAGTGGTCTCAGAAGAGAATTCAAGTTCCTGCCTCACTTCTTAGCTGTCAGACTGAAAGAAAGGGCCCCAAACTCTGAGCCTTGATTTTCTCATCTGTGAAAAGGGAACAGGAAGGATATTTAGTTTTTAGGGTGACGTAATAAAGTCTAAAAAGCACTGAGCATTATTTTGAGTATGTAAGAAACGCTACTTTACAGTTGTCTCTGCTTTTTCTTTCTTGAGTAGGTACAACTTTTGCAAATTCCTCAACATTCAATGGATAGTCTATGTTCAAGAGTGTTCTTCTCACCTTTACTGTTAATCACAAACCTATTTGGGGACAAGACAAAGATAACATCTGTATTTTTATTTTTTCTTAAAACATTGCTGAATTTCTTAAAAACAAAACTTTCCTGAAACTTGCTTGTTAGGTGCTCAGAATGAACACATACTCAGTCCTCACTGACAGTGACTGTCTGTGAGAGGTTTGTGTGTGTGCAGTGTGGATGTTCTTATAAACATTTTCATAGATGGATAAGCTGATATTCAAGAGGTTGAGTAACCTGCCTAAGGTTGCCGCTGAAGTAAGAGTCAAACAAGGCTATGAATCAAGGTGCTTGAGAAGCCAAGTTTCTTCTTAATCTTAAAACATCCTCCCAGCTTTTCTGCCATTCTTTGGTGCTCTCATTCCTAAAGGAAGATAATCCCAATTTAGAATATGTAGGTCAGCACAACAGGTGGCCTGGAAACAGGTCATTAGAATGTCAGATATTCTGGCAACAGTGTTTCTCAAATTTAGCCATGTGGGCTGCCAGGTGCATGTCTCCTGCCCCCATGAAGTGAACTGGAACTTTCTTGTTGGTGGCTCTCGAAGGAGAGACCAAACAAGGCAATGACCCGCTGTAGTTGTTGCCAAGCAACTCATGTAAGCCCAAAGCCACCAAGGGAATGTCCTTCCCACAGGTGAGCTGGCGTGGGGCCCTAAGCTTGACTTGTTTATGGTGGCTGCCACCAGACTAGAAGGGAAAACTGAGTAAAAACCATCCTATATTCACTAATAAAATATAATATACAAATATATTTCTCTTATATAAAAGTTCTTACCCAATACATTTAGTGAACTCAATTCTTTTTTTTTTTTTTACCTTATTAGGCAGGAATAACATTGATCTCAAAGCTAGTTAGTTAGGGAACAAATAAGAAAAAAGGTATTGTAGGAAAATCACTTTTAATTAATTCGATGTGAAAATTCTTTTTAATTTTTTTTATTATTATATTTTAAGTTCTGGGTTACATGTGCAGAAGGTGCAGTTTTGTTACATAGGTACACATGTGCTCTGGTGGTTTGCTGCACCTATCAACCCGTTACCTACATTAGGTATTTCTCCTAATGTCTCCCCTAGCCCCCCAACCCCCCGACAGGCCCTGGTGTGTGATGTTCCCCACCCTGTGTCCATGTGTTCTTATTGATCAACTTCCACTTATGAGTGAGAACATGCAGTGTTTGATTTTCTGATCTTGTATTAGTTTGCTGAGGAAGATGGTTTCCAGCTTCATCCATGTCCCTGTGAAGCACATGAACTCATCCTTTTTTATGGCTACGTAGTATTCCATGGTGTATATGTGCCACATTTTCTTAATCTAGTCTATCATTGATGGGCATTTGGGTTGGCTCCTAGTCTTTGCTATTGTAAATAGCACCACAATAAACATGCATGTGCATGTGTCGTTACCGTAGAATGATATATAATCCTTTGGGTGTATGCACAGTAATGGGATTGCTAGGTCAAATGATATTTCCAGTTCTAGGTCCTTGAGGAATCACCACACTGTCTTCCACAATGGTTGAACTAATTTACACTCCTACCAACAGTGTAAAAGCATTCCTATTTTTCCACAACCTCTCCAGCATGTGTTGTTTCCTGACTTTTTAATGATGGCCATTCTAACTGGCATGAGATGATATCTCATTGTGGTTTTGATTTGCATTTCCCTAATGACCAGTGATGATGAGTATTTTTTCATATGTCTGTTGGCTGCATAAATGTCTTCTTTTGAGACGTTCATAACCTTTGACCATTTTTTGATGGGGTTGTTTGTTTTTTTCTTGTAAATCTGTTTAAATTCTTTGTAGATTCTGGATATTAGCCCTTTGTTAGCTGGATAGATTGCAAAAAATTTTCTCCCATTCTGTAGGTTGCCTATTCATGCTGATGATGTTTCTTTTGCTGTGCAGAAGCTCTTTAGTTTAATTAGATCCCATTTGTTAATTTTGGCTTTTGTTGCCATTGCTTTTGGTGTTTTAGAAATGAAGTCTTTGACCATGCCTATGTCCTGAATGGTGTTGTCCAGGTTTTCTTCTAGGATTTTTATGGTCCTAGGTCTTACATTTAAGTCATTGATCCATCTTAAGTTGATTTTTGTAAAGGTGTAAGGAAGGTGTCCATTTTCAGTTTTCTGCATATGGCTAGCCAGTTTTCCCAACACCATTTAATAAATAGGAAATCTTTCCCCATTGCTTGTGTGTGTCAGATTCGTCAAAGATCAGATGGTTGTACTGTGTGGTGTTATTTCTGAGGCCTCTATTCTGTTTCATTGGTCTATATATCTGTTTGGGTACCAGTACCACACTGTTTTAGTTACTGTAGCCTTGTAGTATAGTTTGAAGTCAGGTAGCATGATACCTCCAGCTTTGTTCTTCTTGCCCAGGATGTCTTGGCTATGTGGGCTCTTTTTTGGTTCTATATGAAGTTTAAAGTAGTTTTTTCCAATTCTGTGAAGAAAGTCACTGATAGCTTGATGGAGATAGCATTGAATCTATAAACTACTTTGGGCAGTATGGCCATTTTCACAATATTTATTCTTTCTATCCATGAGCATGGAATGTTTTTCCATTTGTTTGTGTCCTCTTTTATTTCCTTGAGCAGTGGTTTGTAGTTCTCCTTGAAGAGATCCTTAAAATACCTTGTAAGTTGTATTCCTAGGTATTTTATTCTCTTAGTAGCAATTGTGAATGGGAGTTCACTCATCATTTGGTTCTCTGTTTGCCTGTTATTTGTGTATAGGAATACTTGTGATTTTGCACATTGATTTTGTATCCTGAAACTTTGCTGAAGTTGCTTATCAGTTTAAGGAGGTTTTGGGCTGAGACAATGAGGTTTTCCAAATATACAATCATGTTGTCTGCAAACAGAGACAATATGACTTCCTCTCTTCCTATTTGAATACCCTTTATTGCTTTCTCTTGCCTGATTGTCCTGGCCAGAACTTCCAGTACTATGTTAAATAGGAGTGGTGAGAGAGGGCATCCTTGTCTTGTGCTGGTTTTCAAACTGGCTTCCAGTTTTTGCCCATTCAGTATAATTTTGGCAGTCATTTTGTCATAAATAGCTTTTATTATTTTGAGATATGTTCCATCGATACCTAGTTTACTGAGAGTTTTTAGCATGAAGGAGTGTTGAATTTTATCGAAGACCTTTTCTGCATCTATTTAGATAATCATGTGGTTTTTGTCACTGGTTCTGATTATGTGATGGATTACATTTATTGATTTGTGTATGTTGAACAGCTGTAAATTCTAGTAAGTTCTAGTAGAGTTGAATTTGCTCTTGACCAAGCTTTCTGATGATTTTACAAGTCACTACTGTGATCTGTAGTTGGAGGGATTATCACGGAGGAAATGTGGATAGTTCAGGCTCATTGCCAAGTAATATGGTTTAGATCTGTGTCCCTGACCAAATTTCATGCTGAATTGTAGTCCCCAGTGTTGGAGGCAGGGCCTGGTGGGGAGTGATTGAATCCTGGGGGTGGATTTCCCACTTTGTGCTGTTCTCCTGATAGTGAGTGAGTTCTCATGAGATCTCGTCATTTAAAAGTGCGTGGCACCAGCCTCGTCCTTCCTCCTGCTCCAGTCATGTAAAGGCTGCCTCTCCCTTCACCCTCCATCATGACTGAAAGTTTCCTGAGACCTCCTCAAAAGTCAAGCAGATGCCAGTATTATGCTTCCTGTATAGCTTCCTATGAGCCAATTAAACTTATTTTCTTTATAAATTACTCAGTCTCAGGTATTTCTTTATAGCCATGGGAGGATGGGCTAATATACCAATCAACTGATGATAAAGTTGGAGGACATGGTGGGACAGGGGAATATCTCTACCATTTCTGACACAGTCCCTCTAATCTTCTGAAACAGTGATTCTCAACTGGGGACGATTCCCCTCCCCAACCAGGAGACATTTGGCAACATCTGGAGACATTTTTAGTTGTCACAAGGGGGAGAGGGGGTGTTCTTGGCATCTAGTGAGTGGAGTCCAGGGATGCTGCTAAACATCCTGCAATGCACTGGACTGGCCCTCACAACAAAGAATAATCTGGCTCCCAATGTCCATAGTTCAAAGATCGAGAAATCCTGTTTGAAGTTTAAAACAAAAGTTGATCATAAAAAATCTAGGATTGTCCACCAAAAAGGTCAATTTTACTGTATATCAATTTAAGAGTAGAAAAATAAAACATTATCACATAGGCCTCTAGATTTCATTACCAATTTACAGAAAATGCAGAACAGTAGGACATGTTAAAATGAGGCCAGGAGAATGCAATTTGCAAAATCTAGACTTCGGAAAATCTATAGTACATGTGACCTTAACAAACCTTGTAAGAAAATAAAAGACTTAAGATAAATATCAATGAATTGTAATGTATAGACCTCATTTCTAAAAACTAAACTAAAAAAGTCGTTCTTCAATGTTCACAGGGGATTGGTTCCAGGACAACCTTCCACCCCCAACCCCCAACACCAAAATGTATGAATGCTCAATCCTCTGGTATAAAATGGCATAATATTTGCATGTAACCTACACACATGTTCCCATATACTTTAAATCATCTCTAGATTACTTGCAATACCTAACACAGTATAAATGTTGTATAGTTGATATGTTGTATTGTTTTTATTTGTATATTTATTGTTGTATTGTTATGTTTTATTTTCTTCAACTAGTTTTGATTTGCCTTTGCTTGAATCTATGGATGCAGAACCCACACAGATATGAAGGCCACTGTGTATAAGATGATTAAGGAGGTGAGCAGGAACTAAATATCTCATAGTGTTAAAACATTATTGTTTTTAGTGCAATATCATATTGTGGTTAGGTATAAAGGAGTCTCTGTCTTTTAGCGATATATTTTGATATACTCGCAGATGAAATTATGTTTGAATTCTGTTTCAAAATAATTGGAGGGAGGAGAGTCTGTGATTACAGATGGAACTAAATTGGCATGAGTTGATCCCAGTTGATGAATGCATGGGGCTCATTATTCTTTCTCTGTACTTTTTTCTATGTTTGGAATTTTCCATACTAAAATGTTTTCAAAAATAAACAGTGCCAAAAGCCGAGTTACATCGGCCAAATTCTCATAACTCAGTCAATGCTATCTAACTCAGTTCTCCTCACAGTACCCCCCAAGACCACCGAGGGGCCTCCTTGGCTTCCACAGAGGACACTGGGACATGGAGTTTGAGCAATTGCCCGTGTGCTTGAGTGCATTACTGGTGGGGCTGGAATTCAAGTTCTGATCCTTCTGCCCCCAAATCCTGGTTCTTTCTGCTCTACCCTGTTGCCTACCTCCTGCAGAAGGCAGGTGTTGTTGTGCAGGGTGGGCGGGAGCCTATGCTAATCAGCTCCCTTCCAAGGCTGCACATAAGCTCTCCTTGTCACCTGGTATTTGGACAGCTGAACCTTAAGGAATCACAACATAATGCCTGATTTCTACCCTGGGAACTGCAAACTAATTCCAGGTCGAAATGTAAATACTGTCCCCATGGAGAAGAGGTGGTTTTAGCTGCTTATAAATGGGAAATGCTGGCAGCCGTTAATATTGATAGCTATTCCTTGAAAAATGACTTCAAGGTCCTACTAATCAATTGTCTCTCAGAATGAAGAATGGCACACTCTGCTCTCCCGGAATCGCAACGTGTATTTATAAATACATGCTTTACAGAACAGACAGGAAAAATGAGCCAAGTCTTTGGCATGATGAACCGTTATTCAGAGTGAACAAAGCAATTATTAGCATCTACATTGGACTTTGAATTTACAAAATTCCTTCTTTAAAAAAAATGGCCATTGCAGCTATTTTGTGTTTCAGTTGTTTGATGTTCTAATAGGTATACTGAATTGTGCTACTTGGCATTGGATTGAAAGTTAACAAGGGCTGGGACTGTTTTTTTTTTTTTCCTCACTTGGTAAATAAGTAGCTTTGCACTTGGCTAGAAACATCTGGATGATTTAGGCACTGGCTTGTCACAATGTTTGCTTTGCTATGTCCTCCTAGAACTGATGTTTGCATGAAAGGCTCATGGCAATGAGTTTCTTACTCAGTCTGGATTGAATGTGAGAAGGATGAGGGAGCTTTTGGTTCTCTCTCTTCAAAATCCTCCTGGGAACTGGGATCTGGAGAGGTTTGAATTTTATTCTAAGATGATCTCTCGTTGTAATCCCTCCCCTTGAATGTGGGTGTGACTTGTAACTTGCTTTTAGTAATTGGAAATGGCAAAGGGGATGGAATGTCATTTATATAATTGTGTTACAAAAGATTGCAACATCTGTCATGCTAGGAGACCCTCTCTCCCTTGCTAGCTTTGAGAACCCCCCTGCCATGCTAAGGATGCTCCTGTGGTGGGAACTGTGGGCATCCTCTGGGTAACAGCCAGCAAGGAAGACCTCAGTCTGACAGCTGCGAGGGAGTGTGGCTGCCATCCAACCATGTGAGCTCAGAGATGAATCCTGCCACAAGCATGCCGCTGTGGGCACCTTGATTGCAGCCTCTGAGAGACCCGAAAGCAGAGAGAGGGCCCAGCTAAGCTATGCTGAACTCCTGGCCCACAGAAATCACGAGATCATAAAAATGTGTTGTTTTAATGAACTAGTTTGTGGTCAGTTGTTACACAGAAATAAACTGATACAGCAGGTAAAATAACCCATTGTGGTTACCCAGGTAGTTAGTGGTAGACCAGGGACTAAAATTAATTTCACTTTACTCTTTCTGAGAGTTTGCTCAAGGCAAAATTTTTAGGCTCCTGATGTAAAGCAAGAAGATTAGCTGGTGGAGTTGGTGATGGAAAATGAGCAAGTGTTGAGGGTAAGAACTTCAAGAGCTCTTCTAGCACATTCCCAATTTGCCTTTTTATAAAAGTGGGAGACTTCTGAGGATCCAATATCATATCCCAATATCTCAGCACTTACTATAGCCTAGGATTTTTGAGGAAACTAACTTATGTAATCCTCAAAATAACCATATTTATTCTATATTATTTATGCTTATCTGTATTATCACACTTAAAAGAAAACTAATGTCCAGAGAGATTCAACGACTTGAAACATTTCATGCAGGTGGTGAGCAGTCTGACACCATAGTCCAGCTCTCAACCTCCACAACCTGCAGGTCCATTCTAGTAACATAAAACTGCCTGGCACATAGTTACAAAGTGGGCACAAGATCGTATTCCAATGTTATGAATGAGTGAACACACTGGAGATATGTGGGGACTTGGGTGTGCAGGTGGGTTGTAAAATGTGCCTGGGATTTAGTTTAAGCAGGTATGACAACACAGGCAGACACAGAAATGATTGTCATTAAGAAAGAAGTTGTAATATGCTCATGGTCCTGAGAAACAGGGAGCAGACTCAGTGTGTGGGACCATAGGGAGAGGCACCAAGGGAGATGAGCGGGCAGTGGGAAGGAGCTGTGGTGAGAACCTTCACTGTGTTTTCACAGGAAGGAATGGGAGAAGCAAAGTGAGCAAGTGGGGCAGGCTTTGCACTGGGAGTTTCAAATAATTCTGGCAGGCTCTGAGCTATAGGAATGATAAGGTTTGGCTGCATTCCCACCCAAATCTCACCTTGAATTGTAATAATCTCCACCTGTCAAGGGCAGGGCCAGGTGGAGATGATTGAATCATGGAGGCGGTTCCCCCATACTGTTCTCATGGTAGTGAATAAGTCTCATGAGATCTGACGGTTTTATAAATAAGAGTTCCTGTGTACACACTCTCTTGCCTGCTGCCATGTAAGATGTGACTTTGCTCTTCATCTGCCTTCTGCCATGATGATGAGGCCTCCACAGTCATGTGAAACTGTGAGTCCATGAAACCTCTGTCCTTCATAAATGAGCCAGTCTCAGGTATGTCTTTATTAGCAGTGTGAGAACAGACTACTATGAAGAGCTTATCTTAGTTGTTTGGTATCTAGCTCTGGGGTGATTAGGAGAGGAGAATTTTGTCTCAGACTTCAGGAGCTTAAGAAGGTGTGGGTATGAACTCTGACTGGTTTGCATATGCAAGGTGTACTCTCAGGCAAGACATTTGCTATCTGGGAATTAGCCAACCGTAGTAGAAGTGGTCCTTTTCCAGGTCCCCAAGGCCTCAGATGTCAGAGCATCAAGAATACAGAAAATAAGAAAATATAGTTAACATATGGTGCTATAACGCCACACGAGCTGTTGACAAAGCATTGGCAATAGGCAGGAGATCAGATTCTAAGTTATAAAACAGCACTGCAGAAAAGCTAATTCCTGGCTGGTCGTGGTGGTTCATGCCTATAATCCCAGCACTTTGGGAAGCTGAGACGGGTGGATTACCTGAGGTTGGGAATTCAAGACCAGCCTGACCAACATGGATAAACCCCGTCTCTACTAAAAAAATAAAATCAGCCAGGCGTGGTGGTGCATGCCTGTAATCCTAGCTATGCAAGAGGCTGAGGCAGAAGAATCGCTTGAACCTGGGAGGTGGAGGTTGTGGTGAGCCGAGATCGTGCCATTGCATTCCAGGCTGGGCAACAAGAGCGAAACTCTGTTTAAAAAAAAAAAAAAAAAAAAAAGTTAATTCCTTACAGATGAACTCGGGTCTTTGGGCCAAAGGCATCAGTGTGTCACTGTTATTCCAGGCACAGATAGTGAAATGAGAGATACCAACTCCTCCTTCCTCTGAAATAGTGACATTATGTTTACATGTTTAGAAAAATACAGTGGATATCTCCATTCTTAGGTAATGTGTGTTTAGTCTCTCTTGTTGTTTTTCTGTACTTAAATACAGTCATTGCTTTTAGAGACCCCCGATTGGCCCTTTGTCGTAATAAGCACTGACAATGATTTCTAAAGTATAGCGTCCTCTCACTTTAAGGGATTGAATGCTCTACATCAAATACTCTCCTGACTTACAGAGTTAGCCAGTGCATGCTTTGTTTTTGGTGCATCTTCCAGAAAACTCACCCATCTATTTACCCGTTGGGTTAGTTACATTCATCATGAACTGTGGAAGGTGGACGTTGAAAACCTACAAGATCCCTCTAAGAAGTCTATTACGAAGCCCGGCTTTTCTTCCCTTTCAAGTCTATATCCCATTATTACTATCTTTTTTTTACAAAGAATACATCATTGTCTTTTTAATGTGGTGTGAATATGGAAATACTTGAAACTGCGTGAGCATCGTAACAAGAAAATCACCCTGCCTCCCATCCCCACCATGAGATAGCCTGTCATTTGCAGCAACATGGGTAAAACTGCGGGTCATTATGTTAAGTGAAATAAGGCAAGCACAGAAAGACAAATATTGCATGTTCTCACTCATATGTGAGAGCTACAAAAGCAGGTTTTGTGAAGAGAATAGATTGGTGCTTACCAGAAGCCGGGAAGAGCTGGTGGGGGCGGGGGGAAGGTTGAAGAGAGACTGATTAATAGGTATACCTACACAGTTTGATAGGAGAAATAAGACCTAGTGTTTGATAGGTCAGCAGGGTGACTATAGTTTACAATAATCTATTGTATTTTTCAAAATAACTAGAAGAAAATAATTCCAATATTTCTAGCGTAATGAAAAGACATTTAACATGATGAATACCCCAATTACACTGATCTGCTTTTTACAAATTATATGAATGCATTAAGTTATATGTACCCCCCAAATAGGTACATTTTTTATGTATCAAAAAATAAAATAAAAAGATAAGTCTCTAAGGTCTTCCCCATAAATATATTGCAAGGCATAGAAACATACAGTTAAGAAGCAGAAAGGAAGTTCACAAAAAGATGCAACCGTGTCAAATGCTTCCTGAATTAATCCACAAAATGCATGGAGATCTAAAAACTTAGAGTGTCTTTTAGGGTAGACTGTTTTACCTGTAAGTCACAGTGCTGATAAGATCCTGCCAGGCATTCTCCAACATGGTCTGTTCACATCCCATCTTCATTCATTCACTCATTTATTTACTCAATTGACAAATGCTCATTGAGCACCAGCTGCATGCTTTACATGATTTAGGCGCTGAGGGGAAAGCAGCGAGCAATCATTTCCTACCTTCGTGGGGCTTACATTCTGACGATGGGCGCAGCCATTGGAATCTATTCTGCTCCAGGACCCCAAAGACCACCATTCTGCAAATTTCCTTGATGCTTCTTGACGCACCATACTTACCTATGTGGGGCGCTCCTCCTCTTTGAAACACCCTTCTCTTCTGGACCAAGGAGAAGGCAATGGTGTGATAGAACTCTAGAGAGGTAGGTAGGATCCAGACCACTTGGGACATCATTGGTCAAAATGGAGATTTTTTTTTTTTTTGAAAATAAATGGAAACTAAACTATCTTAATCAGGAGCATGTTTCTGTCTAATTTGTTTTTATTTAAAGACAAGATGGCTTTAATGTGGATGTGGTAAGGGAGGAGGAAGAAGGATCTCTTAAATGTCTTCTGGAGTACAAACCAGGCCAGAAGTAGTAGCAGTTTATCAGTAGAGGGAAGAAGGTGAGTAAATCTGAAAAAGAATCAGAAGCAGTGGCATGCTGGTAAATGTTAACAACCATTTCTCTAAGGGAAAAAAGATAGCAATTTCTGGCATGTACTAATTTCAAGCACCCAAGCTGACATCATTGAATGCAGGTTTCAGAAGAGATGCACAAAATAGCTGGAATGAGGCCAGACATGGTGGCTCACACCTGTAATCCTAGCACTTTGGGAGGCCGAGGCAGACAGATCACGAGGTCAGGAGATTGAGACCATCCTGGCTAACACGGTGAAACCCCGTCTCTACTAAAAAAAAAAAACAACAACAAAAAATTAGCTGCACATGGTGGCGGGCGCCTGTAGTCCCAGCTACTCAGGAGGCTGAGGCAGGAAAACAGCGTGAATCGGGGAGGCAGAGCTTGCAGTGAGCCGAGATCGCGCCACTGTACTCCAGCCTGGGCAACAGAGCGAGACTCTGTCTCAAAAAAAAAAAAAAAAAAAAAAAAAAAGAAAAGAAAAAGAAAAAAGAGAGAAAATAGCTGGAATGAGTCAGCTTCATCACAGCACTCTCTTAGAAGGGGAAATGGGGCCGGGTGCAGTGGCTCACGCCTGTAATCCCAGCACTTTGGGAGGCCGAGGCAGGTGGATCACGAGGTCAGCCGTCTCTACTAAAAATACAAAAAATTAGCCGGGCATGGGGGCGGGCGCCTGTCGTCCCAGCTACTCGGGAGGCTGAGGCAGGAGAATGGGGTGAACCCAGGAGACAGAGCTTGCAGTGAGCCGTGATGGTGCCACTGCACTCCAGCCTGGGCGACAGAGCGAGACTCCATCTCAAAAAAACAAAAAACAAAAACAAACAAACAAAAAAACAGAAGGGAAAATGGACAACACATAGTGATGAATTGGGTGTGGGGAATGAAAGGGAGAAAGAGGTGCCAAGAATGATTGCTAGCTTCTGATTTACTGAACAGGATGAATGATGGAAATGTCCGCAGGTAGAAACAATGAAGAACAGATGCAGGGGGAAAAGACCTGTGAAGCCAACAATAATGGGGGAGTATTAGTCAAAGTTATCAGGGACCGGCAATCTGAAGGGGGACCCAGAGCCTGAGTGGATGGTGTATCAATTCAAATTGTGTGTCAGCATTTTTAGGTCTACACTTAGCAAGAGCTCCGTGAATTTTTTTAAACCCAGGATGGAATTCTATTATGATTATTTTGCAAACCTATTGAATTTGAAGTTTTTGTGAGATGTCCTAGAGGGTGGGTCAAGGAAGTAGTGGGATATGCCAGCTAAAAATCAGAGGAGGGTTCAGGCATGGTGGTTCATGCCTGTAACCCCAACACTTGAGGTCAAGAGTTTGAGACCAACCTGGACAACATAATGGGACCCCGTTTATACAAGAAATTTTAAAAAATAGGCAGGCGTGGTGGTGCATGCCTGTAATTCTAGCTGAAAGGCTGAGGTGGGAGAATCAATTGAGCCTGAGAATTCGAAGCACTTGAGCTCAAGAATTTGAGTGTAGTGAGCTATAAGCATGCCACTGCACTCTAGCGGGCACAAGACCCTGTCTCCATTTTTAAAAAAGAATAGAGAAAAAAAATGAGAGAGGTGTTCTTGGCTGAAGATATACATTTGAGAATCATACAGGTGTAAGTTAAATTGAGCGATTACCTAGCCTGAAAGTAAAAACTTCACCTGTGAATGGGGTCTCCAATCTCTTTTTTTCTCTCCCTCTTTCTTCTATGAATGCAACATTTACTGTCTGGGTAAAAGAGGATGTGTCCTTAAAGAAGAATGAGAAAGAAAATGTGGAGAATATTGCTGACTGCAGCCAAGGGAAGAGAATGTTTCCAGAAGGAAGTTACCACTGAGAGGTCAAGTAAGGGACTGGAGAATGCTTCTGTATCTTGGCAGGTGGGGTCATCGGAGGGAGTAGTTGTGGCCAGGTGAAGAGCTGAGGGGCAGAGCAGAGTAGAGTGAGTAAATGTGAGATAAGAGAAAATGGATCGGGGAATAGTCTAATATTTCAAGAGATGAAAGCTAGATTGTACACTCAAGTAAAATGTGAGAAATTTTTTAAATAGAAAATACTTGAGCCATTTAACAGTTGATGAAAATGATCCAGTTAAAATACACAAGCAAGAAAGAGACATGAAAATCGCAGAGTAAAGACCTCTGAAAAGTCCCTCTTCCATAAAAAAGAAACTTGCGGAAAAGATCAGAATAAGCTTTTTCAGAATTCTAGAAATTAACCAAAGCTTGCAGCAATGCAGGAAGGGTTTGTTTTTTCCCCAAGAAACGTGGCTGAATCTTACTAAGAAGAAGTTTTGTGGTATTTTAATTTTCCATTGTCTCATCTCCCACTCTCCAATTCCATAATGATCTTGAAAAATAGCAGCTCACATCCCCAGTGCAAACTGAAAGTCACTAGAGAATGCAGAGGGGAGCTAGAACTCTTCAAAGCCTCATTCTCAAAGAATTGTCTTTTGTGACATGTCAGGTAATCCCTGGAAGACCCTACTTACAAGGCTGTATGTGATTGATTTGGAGCTTACACAGAGGGAAAAGCCTTCTCTCTAGGGGTGATTATTTAAAATAATTACTGGCAGTTCTTTCAACTTTGTAGCTGCCTAAGGTGGTAGATAACCATTTATGTAAAAACATACTAACAAAAAACTTTAAAAGGAAATGCTAAAACTCCTAAAATTCAACATGGAGAAGACAACTAATTCAGTTAAAAAGAGGGCACAAGATTTGAACGAGCACTTCACCAAAGGAGATAAACAGATGGAAAAGAAGCAAACAAGAAGACGTTCAACATCATATGTCATTAGGGAATTAAAAACGAAAAAAATGATGAGTTTCCACTGCACTCCTATTAGAATGGTTAAAATTCAAAATAACACCAACACAAAATGTTGGTGAGGCTATGGAGTAACAGGAATTCTCATTTATTTCCTAGGAGTAATGCGAATAAAAAACATTGGTACAGACACTTGGGAAGACAGTTTGGCAGTTTCTTACAAAAGAAGAAACTGACACAATGTGACAGTCATGTCCTACCACCTGGCACTTGTATTACTAGGTATTTGCAAAATGGGTTTGAAAACTTATGTCCACACAGAAACATGCACACAGATGATTATAACAACTTTATTGGCTGGGTGCGGTGGCTCACGCTTGTAATCCCAGCACCTTGGGAGGCTGAGGCGAGCAGATCATGAGGTCAGGAGATCAAGACCATCCTGCCTAACATGGTGAAACCCCATCTCTACTAAAAAAGAAAAAGAAAAAACTTAGCCGGGCGTGGTCGCAGGTGCCTGTAGTCCCAGCTACGCAGGAGGCTGAGGCAGGAGAATGGCGTGAACCCGGGAGGCGGAGCTTGCAGTGAGCCAAGATCACACCACTGCACTCCAGCCTGGGCGACAGAGCAAGACTCCGTCTCAAAATTAAAAAAAAAAAAACAACAACAACAACAAAAACAACTTTATTAATCATTGCCAAAAATGGAAAGAAAGCAAGTTGTTCTTCAGTAGGTGAATGGGCAAAAATTGTGCTGCATCCATACAATGGAGTCTCATTCATCCGTAAAAGGAAGTGAGCTAACAAGCTATAAAAAACAGGGGGGCATCGTACATGCATATTACTAAGTGAAATAAGTCAGTCTAAAAAGGCTGCATACCGTATGATTCCAACCATATGACATTCTAAAATAGGAAGAACAATGGAGATAGTAAAAAGGATAGTAGATGCTGGGGCTGGGGCAGTATGAAGAGAGAAGATGAGTAAGTGGAGTGTGGGGGATTTTTAGGGAAGTAAAATTACTTTGTATAATACTGTGATGGTGAATACATGATATTATGCATCTGACATTATGCAGAGGGCATATAGAAGCCCATCGACAATATAAATGGTAAACCCCAGTGTAAACTATAGACTTTAGGTAATACTAATTATGTATCAATGTTGGTTCCCCAATTGTAACAAAACTACCACACTGATGCAATAAGTTAATAATTATGGAAAGTATGTGAGAAGAGCAGGAGGAGTATATGGGAACTCTGTACTTTTCTGGTCTATTTTTAAACTGAAACTGCTCTAAAAATAAAGCCTATTAAGTAAAACATAAAAAGGAAACATGGAGCAATGAGAAATCTATAGGGGTTTTGAAAAGCTCTGAAAATATTCCTGGAAAAATAGAGGACCACGCACATACATAGAGCATGTACATGCTTAGGAAAGACCTAAAAAGGCACTAGGGTCTCACTTCTGGCTGATCTTGAGAATATGTGTGAGCAGCAAGTGAAGGCTAAGGCAGAGTTGCTAATTACCTGGCTGAGTGTTGAAGGTATACCGCTACGAGTAAACAGTGGCTCTCAGCAACGCTTAGAGACATATTGGCTCCATCTATTTAAATATATCTATGTCCAGGTATTAGCTAACCACTAAAGACTTCAGTGGTCAAACGCAACCATGAATACAGACTGTTCAGAATTAGTTCAGAAAAGTCACTACACTAAACAAAACAAACAAACCCAGCAGCTACAATAAGCAGCAACTGCATACCCTGGGGACCGAAGAGGGCAAAAAGAGAATCTGATATCTAGATTCTATTGCTACATTTTATTACTTAAACATCAAGTTTCAAAAAAATAAGAGAAAAAAGAATGTATGACCCATACACAGGAAGAAAAAAAGCAATCAATAGAAACTATCCCTGAACGAATGTAGATGTTGAATTTACTAAAGAGAGACTTGAAATTAGCTATTTAAAATAAGTTGAAAGTAATATAGAAAATAGCAAAATGGAAGATGCAAAATGGCAGAGGTAAATCCAATAGTATTAGTAATTACACTAATTGGAAATTGATTAAATTCTCTAATTAAAAGGCAGAGATTGACTTAATGAATAAAAAACTTAATCCAACTATATGCTTTCTACAGGAAACATAATTTAGATTGAAAGACAAAAGTTTGTTTAAAATAAAAAGATGAAAAAAGATCTATAATGCAAACAGTAACAAAAGGAGATCTGGAAAAGCGTATACCACGAAAACAGTAAGCAAAAGAGAGCTGGAAAAAGGTACATCATGCAAACAGTAACCAAAATAGAATTGAAGTGGATATACTAATATTAAAATAGATTTTAGGACAAATATTTGTAGTGTATACAAAGAAAAATACTTGATAATGATAAAAGAATGGATCCAAAAAGAAGATATAATAATTATAAATATATGAACCAAGTAACATAGTCTTAAAATACATGAAGGAAGAATTGATTGAATTGAAGGGAGAAATGTAAAATTCAACAATAGTCGGAAACCTCAATACCCCACTTTCAATAATGGATATAACAATATAACCACTACACAGAAGATCATCTAGGAAATAAAAGAGTTGAACAATACTATAAATGTTTATGCCTAAGACATATCTATAGAAGAGTCCACCAAACAATAGCACAATATACATTCTTTCCAAGTGTATGTGGAAAATTCTTAAGGATAGATTACATTTTAGGCCATAAAACAAGTCTCAATATATTTAAAAGAATTGAAATCATAACAAGCATCTCCTTCAACCACAATGAGTGAAATTAGAAATGTAAACCACACACTCCTAAATAGCCAACAGGTTAAAGAAATAGTCACAGTGAAATTAGAAAATACTTTGAAATTAAAACTCTACATACCAAAATTTATGGAATGCAGTTGAAGTAGTGCTTAGAGAAAAATGTACAGAAATCAATGCCTACATTAGAAAAGAATAAAGGTCTGTCTTAAATCAATAACCTATATTACAGCTTAAAAAACTAGGAAAACAAGAGCAAACTAATCAGAAAGCAGCAAAAAAGGAAATAATAAAAGAGGAAAATAAATAAAATGGGTCTTAGGACATTATGTTAAGTGAAATTGTCAGGCACAGAAAGACAAATAGTACATGATCTCACACATACGCATCTAGAAAAGGTCAATATTAGTTAATATTATAGAAGTAGTGTGTGGAATGGTGGTAATCAGGGGTGTGGTGAAGGGTAGTGGTAGGGAGATGTTTGTCAAAGGAAACAAAATTTCAGTTTGATGGGAGGAATAAGTCCAAGAGATGTAGCGTACAACATGATGATGATAGTGAACAATATATTGTATTATTAAAAAATGCAAGAGTGGATATAAAGTGTTCTCATCACAAAAATGACAGCTATATGAGGAATGCATGTCATTCCACAGTTTGTTATATGCACTTCGAAACATTATGTTATACATGATAAATACATAAAATTTTATTTGTTAATTAAAATAGAGAATAACAAAACAACACGTGTTTTAAAATATTAACAAATTGATAATTTTCTAGCTAGACTAGCAAGAAACAAAGAGAAAAGACTCAAACTTACAGATATAAAAAAGATCATAAAGAAGTATTATGAAGAGTTAGTTGTATGCCAATAAAGTAGGTAACTCATATGAAATTAACAATTTCTGGAAAGACACCAACTATCAAAACCGACTCAAGAAAAAACAGACACCTAAGCAGACCTAAAACAAGTAAAGAGATTAAATTAGTAATCAAGAAACTATCCACAAAGACAGGTCCAGCAGATGGTTTCACCTCTTAATTCTACTAGACATTTAAATAATAATTAATACTAATTTTCACAAACTTTTCAAAAAATAGAAGAGGGAACAGTTCCCATCCATTCTATGAGACTATTACTATCTCAGTACTACACAGAAAAGGCATCATAAGAAAAGAAAACTACAAAGCAATATCTCTTATAAAAAAATGCAAAAATCCTTAATAAAATATTTGTATATTAAATCTGGCAACATCAAAAATATTCTACACCATGACCAAGTGGGATTTATCACAGGATGCAAAGTTTGGTTTAATGTGTGAAAATTAACCTTTGTAATACACTAGTCAAATAAAATAAACAAAATCCACATGGTCATCTCAATAAATACCGAAGGCATCTGACAAAATATAGCATTCTTTTATGATGAAAACACTCAACTAACTAGCGACAGAAGGGAACCACCTCAGCTTGATGGAGAATATCCATGAAAAATCCACAACGAACATTATACTCAATGCGGAAAGACCCGACCTTCCCCAAGACCAGGAAAATACAAGGATGCCCGCCTGCTTTCCCCATTTCCATTCAACACCATACTGAACATTCTAGAGAGGAAAATTAGGCAAGAAAATGAAATAAAAGACATCTAGATTGGAAAGGAAGAAGTAAAAGCATCTCTACTTATAGATGAGTTGATTTTATATGTAGAAAATCCTGAGGAATCCATAAAAAATCTCATAAACTAGTTAAGCGAGGTTTCAGAATACAAGATCAATATATGAAAAGCTGTTGTACTTTTCATAAATTTTTATTTTAGATTCAGGGGCACATGTGCAGGTTTGTTATGTGGGTAAATTCATGTTATGGAGATTTTGTACAGATTATTTTGTCATCCAGTGACTAAGCCTAGTACCCAATAGTTATTTTTTCTGCTCCTGTCTCTCCTCCCACCCTTCACCCTCAAGTAGGCGCCAGTATCTGCTGTTTTCTTCTTTGTGTCCATGAGTTCTCATCATTTATCTCTCATTTATAAGCAAGAACATACAGTATTTGGTTTTCTGTTCCTGTGTTAGTTTGTTAAGCATAACGGCCTTCAACTCCATCTGTGTTCCAACAAAAGACACAGGTATTTTCATAGACTTGCAATGAACAATCTAAAAATGAAATTAAGAAAACAATTCTGTGTGCAATACCACCAAAAATAATGAAATATTTAAGAATAATAACAAAAGAGGTGTAAAACTCACACTCCGAAAACAACAAAACTTTGTCGAAGGAAATCTCAGAAGAGCCAGACAAATGGGAAAAAATATATGTTCCTAGAAAGGAAGAAATGATATTGTTATGATGGAAATACGGCCCAAATGGATTTATAGGTTAAAAGCAATCCCAATCAGAATTCAAGCATACTTTTTTGTAGAAATTAATAAGCTGTTTGTAAACTTTATATGGAATTGCGACACACCTTAAATATCAAAAATAGTTTTGAAGAAGAAGAATCAAACAGGCAGACTCACTTCTTGATTTCAAAACTTACTACAATGAAATGGTCATCAGGAAAGTATGGTTCTGGTGTAAGGATAGACATATAGATAAATGGAGTGAAAGTGAGCATCCAGAAATAAAACCTTGCATCTATGGTCAACTGAATTTTAACAAGGATGTCAAGACTATCCAATAGAGAAAAAAGAGTCTTACCAACAAATGGTGTAGGGACAGCCATATGCAAAAGAATGAAATGGGATTCTTCCCTCTCACCAAACACAGATAGGAACTCAAAGTAGTTTAAAGGCCTAAATGAAAGAACTAAAGTTATAGATCTTTTAGAATAAGTCATAGGGGAAAATCTTCCCAATCTCAGATATGACAAAATACTCTTAGATATGGCAATAAAAGCATGAGTCGCAAAAGAAAAAAATAGATAATTTGGACTTACCAAAATTCCAAAAGTTTGTGTGTCAAAAGATACTATCAAGAAAGTGAAAAGTCAATAAACAGTATGGGAGAAAATATTTGCAAATACTATATCTCATAAAGGACTTATATCTAGAATATATAAGAACACTTATAATCAAGAACAAGAATATAAATAACCCAATTTAAAAATGATCAAAATATGTAAATGCACATTTTTGCAAAGAAGATACAAAAATGTCCAATACGGACATGAAGGATACTTGACATCATTAGTAATCAAGGAAACACTAATCAAATTCACAATATGATACCACTTCACATCCACTAAGATGACTATAATCAAGAATCAGAAAATAACAAGTGTTACTGCAGATGTAGAAAAAGTAAAACCATCATATACTGCTGGTGTGGTGCAGCTCCTCGGAAAGTAGTCTGGAAACTCCTCAAATACTTAAACATAGAGTTACCTTATGATTCAGCAATTCCATCCTAAGTATATGCTCAAGAAACATAAAAACGTATATCCATACAAAAACTTGTACACAAATGTTTAGCATAGCATCATTCCTAACAGTAAACAACTCAAATGTCCATCAACCGACACATGGATAAATAAAATGTGGCATATCCATACAACAGAATATTATTCAGCAATCAAAAGGAATGGAGTACTGATACATTCTTAATCATGGATGAAACTTGAAAGCATTATGCTAAGTGAAAGAATCTAGTCAGAAAATGTCACATAGTATGAGCTATTCATTTGAAGTGTCCAGAATAGTAAAATTTATAGGGACATAAAGCAAAATAATGGTTGCTTAGGGCTAGGGTGTGAGAAGGTATGGCGGTGATAGATAAGGTCGTGGGGTTTCTTTCGGATGTGATGAAAATGTTCTAAATTGACTATATTGATGGCTGCACGTGTCTGTAAATATGCTAAAAATCTGACTGGAGCACTTTCAGTGGTTGAATTCTATGCTAAGTGAATTATGTTGCAATAAAACTGTTAATTTAAGAAGTATAAAATCTGAGTATACCTATAACAAGTAAAGAGATTTAATTAGCAGTAATAAAAATAATAATAAACAACTTATCACAAACAAAAGCTCAGGTTTGGAGGGCTTCATGGGTAATTCTACCAAATATTTAAAGAAGAATTGACATCAGTACTACACAAACACTTCCAAATATAGACAAGGAAGACATACTTCGCATGTTGTTCCATGAGATCTATATTATGCTGATTCTAAACTGACAAATAAATCATGAGAAAAGAAAATGATTTACCAATACCCCGTATCACCATATACACAAAAATCCAAAGACATACTAGCATGCTGAATCTAGCACCGTAGTAAAAACATTACATACCATCACTAAGTGAGATTTATCCCAGGATGCAAGGTTGGTTTGTTACATGAAAATTAATCAATGTAGTACACCATTTAATAGAATAAAGAACTAAAACAATGTGGTCATCTCAATAAATGTGCAAAAGCATTTGACAAAATTCAATACCTTTCCATGATATAACATTACAGAAATTAGGAATAGAAAAAACTTCCTCAGCAAGATAAAAGGTATTTATGAAAAATCCACAGCTAATGAAAATCCTCAGTGGTGAAAAACTGAAACTTTCTCTCTGAGATCATGTACAATACAAGAATAACCACTCTCATCATTTGTATTTAACACTGAACTAGAATTTTTAGAGACGAAAATTAGGCAAAAAATAAAATTAAAGACATCCAGACCAGAAAGAAAAAAGTCAAACTATTTCCATTTGTAGATGGTATGATGTTATAAACAAAAAGTCCTAAGGAACACACACACACACACACACACACACTTAGAACTAATGAATGACTTCAACAATGTTGCAGGATATAAGATAAATATTAAAAATTAGTTGTATTTTATACACTTGCAATCAACAATTAAAAGTGAATTCAATAAAATTCCGCTTATAATAGCATCAAAATGATAAAAATATTTAGGAATAAATTTAACAAAAGAACTGAAAACCATGAAACAGTGTTGAAATAATTTAAAGATGCAAATAAATGGATAAATATTCCATGTTCATGAATTGGTAGAATTAGTATTGTTAATACAAAAATACTCTCTGAACTAATCTTTAGAGCTGATGTAATCCCTGTACAAATTTCAACTGTGATTTTTATAGAAATTGAGAAGCTGATCTTAAAATTTATATAGAAATTCAAGGGATCTACAATAAACAAAACAATCTTGAAAAAGAAGGAAGTAGGAGAACTCACATTTCTCAATTCCAAAACTTAATACAAAGCTACAGTAATCAAGACAGTGTGGCATAAGCATAGACGGATGGATCAGCATACTAGAATTGGTAATCTAGAAGTAAACCCATACATCTATGTTCATTTATTTTTGGACAAGAATAATCTTTACAACACGTGATGTTGGGACAATTGAATAGTTGCATGCCAAATAATGGAGTTGGGCCTTTACCTCTCCAATCATGTACAAAAATTAATTCAAGATGGTTTAATTATCTTTTTTATTTCTTTCCTTCTAGCAATTTTAGGTTTGGTTTGTTCTTGCTTTTCTAATTCCTTGAAGTGCATCATTGGGTTGTGTTTTGAAATCTTTCTAGATTTTCGATGTAGGCATTTGTTGCTATAAATTTGGCTCTTAACACTGCTTTTGCTGTGTCCCATAGGTTTTGGTATGATGTGCTTCTATTTTCCTTTGTTTCAAGAAATTTTAAAATTTCATTCTTAATTTCTTCCTTCATCCATAGGTTGTTCAGGAGCCTGTTGTTGAATTGCATGTTCATAATCACATGTGGAAGCTAAACGAAAGTTGATCTCATAGAAATAAAATGAACATAGGATACTAGAGACTGGGAAGGGGCAAGGGAAGGGACACAGTTAGGAAGAGATTTGTTGCAGGACGTGAAGTTACAGCTAGAGAGAAAGGAAGAGATTTGTTGCAGGACGTGAAGTTACGGCTAGAGAGAAAGGATCAGTTGCAGTGTTCCATAATGCTGTAAGATGATGTTGTTAACAAAAAAAATTACATAGTTTCTTTCTTTTCTTCTATTTCTTTTTTTTTCTTTTATAATATACTTTAAGTTCTAGGGTACATGTGTACAAGCATAAAGACAGATAGCTTATCCAACTCATCTGTGACACAATGCATGTGTAGCTGGCACCACATTAACACCTTACAACTCAGTCCGCGTACAGACACACATCTATCACTCACATCTCACCACATATCCAACAACTCTCATCAAGTCGCTCTCATTAGATACAATCAGGTATATCCACCAGAACATCAGGATTATCTCACACTCAACCTCCTCTATATTCCTTCTGCCATCTCCCCCTCTCCTCCTCGCCTCACCCCCTCCCCTCTACGATCCTCGGAGCCACCCTTGGTGGTGTGATGTCCCTTCCCGTAGTCCAGGTTATCTCATTGTTCAATTCCCACTATGAGTGAAGAACATGCAGTGTTTGGTTTTCTTGTTCTTGCAATAGTTTGATGAGAATGATGGTTTCCAGCTGGTCATCGCATGTCCCTACAAAGGACACAAACTCATCCTTTTTACATGGCTGCGTATACCCAATGAGGTGGTATAGATGGATGCCATAACGATCATTTCTTAATCCAGTCTGTTCTACTCCACCCGTCTATTCTAAGTTAAGAATTCATCACTCAATCCCTACTCCACATTCCTTCCCAAAAAACTACCATACCCACGTCAACCAGCTTCTAAATCCCACAAAAATAACTCAGAAACACCCAAAAATAAATGAACACCATGACCATCAAGACACAACTAAACTCCAACAAACAAACCAACATCACTACTAATCTATCAGAAAAAAAATCAAAATAAAAACCCTCCAACCTAAAACAACAAACACAAACCATTACACATTGAGAGAAAAAAATTAAAACAACCAACAACTCAAATAACAAAAAAAATAAAAAAAAACATTACAACAATACAGATATGTTGACACATACACAAGATTACAGAACAGTCACAAGACCTGTTTTCCTTAAATTTCATCATTTACCTATTAAAACATCAATTAACCATTTAAAAGTTCTACTATTATTAATACAAATAATAATTGAATGGTATTTCACAGCTTACAGTGATGTCAATCATTACCCCCAATATAATCCCACAATCAGATTGATTCCAGTCCTTTGCTATTGTGAAGAGTGCCCACAATAAACATACGTGTGCATGTGTTCTTTATAGTAGCAGATTTATAATCGTTTGGTTATAAGACCCAGTAATGGGATGGCTGGGTCATAATGGTATTTCTAGTTCTAGATCCTTGAGGAATCGCCACAGCTGTTTTCCACAATGGTTGAACTAGTTTACAGTCCCACCAACAGTGTAAAAGTGTTCCTAATTTTCTCCCAATCCTCTCCAGCACACTGTTGTTCCTGACTTTTTAATGATTGCCATTCTAACTGGCATGAGATGGTATCTCATTGGTGGTTTTGATTTGCATTTCTCTGATGGCCAAGTGATGATGAGCATTTTTCATGTGTCTGTTGGCTGTATGAATGTCTTCTTTCAAATAGCTACAAGGAGGATATTGAATGTTCCTAACACAAAGCAATGACAAATGTTTCAGATGATGGCTATGCTAATTACCCTGGTCTGATTGCTGTGCATTATATGAATTGAAACATCACTATGTAAGCTGTGAATACATTCAATTATTATTTGTAAATTAAAAAATAAAGTACGAACTTTTAACAAATGGCTTATTGAGTTTTATAGAGCTAAAATGATGAAATTCTTAGGAAAAAACAAGCACGCAAGTCTTTGTGAACTTGTATCAGACAATGGTTTCTTAGATGTAACACCTAACAGAAAAGCAAGTAATAAAAGATTGATAAGTTGGACTTCATCAAATTTTAAACTCTCATGTGTCAAAAATGCTATTATGAAAGTGAAAAAAGAACCCATATAGTAAGAGAGAAATATTTATGATTCTTATTTCTGTTAAGAATCTAGTAGTCAGAATACAGAAAGCACTCTAAAAGCTCAACAATAAAAAGACAAATAATCCAATAAAAGTTGGGAAAATATCTAGATAGACATGTCTTCAAAGAAATACACAAGTGGCAAACAAACACATGAAAGGATGCTCAACATCATTATTTTGGAAAAGCAAATCAAAGTCTTCATGAGATTCCATTTCAAACCACTGCATGGGCATAATAGAGAACAAATGGCTGGGCACAGTGGCTCACGCCTATAATCCCAACTCTTTGGGAGGCCAAGGCAGCCAGATCACCTGAAGTCAGGAATTCAAGACCAGCCTGGCCAACATGGCAAAACACCATCTCTACTAAAAACACAAAAATTAGCCAGGCGTGGTGGCACGCACCTGTAATCCCAGCTACTTGGGAGGCTGAGGCAGGAGAATCACTTGAACCCAGGAGGCGGAGGTTGCAGTGAGCTGAGATCATGCCACTGCACTCCAGTCTGGGGATAGAGAGAGACTCTGTCTCAAAAAAAAAAAAAAAAAAAAAAAAAGAAAGGAAAATAACAAATGTTGGTGAGGATGTGAAGAAACTGGAACTCCCATACATTGCTGATGGGGATGTAAAATGGTACAAATGACTTTGGAAAACAGTCTGGAAGTTTTTGAAAAATGTTCAGCACAGAGTTACATCTGTGTAACCTGGCAATTTCACTCCTAGATATTTACACTAGAGAAATGAAATGAAAACATATGCTCACAAAAACTGGCACATGAATGTTCACAGCAACATTGTTGAAAATGGCCAAAATCCAGAAACTACACCAATGCTCCAAATGTCCATCGACTGATGAATGTATAAATAAATGTGGATGTTCATACACTGAAATGTTATTTCACCAAAAATAAAGGAATAAATTCCTGGTACATGTTGCACCATGGATGAATCTTAAAAATATTATGCTGAGTAAAATAATCCAGACATAATAAGCCAAAAATTATTTAATTCCATTTATGTCCAGACTAGGCAAAATACATAGAGACAGAAAGTGGATTATATGTTGCCACGGGTTGTGCGGAGGCGGAGAATGGGAGTGCCTACTCATGGATATAGGTTTCTTTAATATGGGATGATGAAATGTTCTAGATTAAATAGTGGTGATGGTTGCGCACCTTGTGAATTTACTAAGAGGCACTGAAATGTATATTTTCTAAGGGTGATTTTATGTTATGTGAATTATATCTTAATAAAATTAAATGTAGAAAGAAAGAAAAAGTAACAACATGCACCCAAGCTGGTCAGTTCTGCAAGGCTTCTGAATAGGAAGGGATAGACTCCAAGGTTTAGAGAGTCTGATGTAGGATATGCATTCTGCCCCCTGTGCAGGGCTCTGCATTTGAGGATGTGGAGGAGGAATGCCAGGGGGACTTGAGTACTGGTGGATTTTGGTATCTGAGGAGTCCTGGAACAAATCCCCCTGCATAAAGAGGGAAGAATGCACTCAGAGAAACATCAGAGAAAGTTTTAGGATACACAGAGAAACATCTCAATTTTAAACAAAAAGAGAAAAGAGGAATGAGTATGGATACTGTTACAAACATGATGGGAAAGATGGTTTCTATTCTAGTCTTTAAGATTAGAGATGATGTCATCTTTAAGGAAGAATAGAAAAGAGGGGAATGCATGGACATTTGGGGTACTGGTGAGCGTTAGAAATAGATACTGTGGAGGTCGGGGCCAGAGCCAACCAGGAAGCAGGGTTGAGAACAGTTGAGTTGATGACTGTAAATTGATGATAACATCATTTTCCCTCCTATGTGACTTTCTGCAACAAGGCTTGGCTTTTTGGGTGTGGTCGTGGAGAAATGAAATGGTTCCCTTCATCAAGGACCAGTTTATCCAGACAAGTGAGGTGATGAGCACAGGGTCCAACTCACAGGTCCTAGAACGGATACTAAAAGAAGCAAAGAAAGGAGAAGCCTGTGAGTCTGGCGAGTGGAAGAGTGGTCACAGCTGGAGTAATTAAGCAAACATGCTAGACAGAGAGGAAGTCAAAGAGTGGGCAGTAAGCTCAAAGACCCGATCTTGCAGCTGATGCAGTTACAAATGGTAGCAAGGTCAGTGGCAGGGTGTGAGTGTGTTAGCTCAGTGGGACAGAGAAGGGAAGGTGGAGGGAGGTGGACCCGGAGCTGGAGCAACAGGGCATTGGATGCATCTCCCATGTGGGTGCTGAGGTCATCAGGTTTTCCCACTTCGGAGACTTGTTACTTTGTCTGGTGCTCTTCTCCCAAATTGGGGCATAGCTCATGGATCACTCCTTTTTATTATTCAGGATGTGGCACAAATATAACATTATCAGAGAGTAGCCTCCCTGTCTCTTTATTTGTTGCCCCCAGCAACATTCATTTGCTCTCAAAGCACCTGATTAATTTCATCTATGTTTTCTATTTGGCATACGTATTTAAGTATTTAAGTCTCTCCCTTCTTCCGTTCCCCTTCTGCTTCCCTTTCCCCTTGCATCCCCTCCCCTTCTTCCCTTCATTCATTCCTTTCTCTCTTCCTCCCTCCCTTTCCTTTCTTCCTCCCTCACTACGTTCCCTTCCCTTCCCTTCCCTTCCCCTTCCCCTTCCCCTTTCCCTTCCCCTCCTCTTCCCTCCTCTTCCCTTCCCTTCCCTTCCCTTCCCTTCCCTTCCCTTCCCTTCCCTTCCCCTTCCCCTTCCCCTTTCCCTTCCCCTCCTCTTCCCTCCTCTTCCCTCCTCTTCCCTTCCCTTCCCTTCCCTTCCCTTCCC
>NW_016810038.1:1466739-1562752 GCF_001698545.2 Rhinopithecus bieti | reverse complement strand
TTTCCCATTGGCCACCCCTTATGCACCAGGCACAGTTGCAAGCAGTGGGAATAGAGCACAGGACAGACAGACTCCTTGCTTCTGTGGAGATTAGAATAGCAGGGGGTTGCTACTAAACGAAGTAAACATAAAAAACTTCTTTTAGATGGTGAAAAGCACGACAAAGGAAATAAAACAGGGTAAGGTGATTAACAGCGAGTCAGTCCTACAGTGATGAAGCAAAGAGCATTTCAGGCAGAGGGAATAGCCAGTGCAAAGGCCCTGGAGTTAGAATGAATGGCACTGGGGGCCAAAGAAGATGTGTGTTTTGGAGGAGAGAGTGCCAGAGAGAGCGGACAAAGTGAAGACAGAGGGGAAGGTTGGAAAACCATGGATTTTATTCTAATTGCAGTGTAGAGCTCTTGGTGGGTGTTGGCAGGAGATGTCAAAAGTCACTCTGCAGTGGTGTACTTTTCTGTTTATGACCATGGACCTCATGGGAACCGGGACTGTGTGTCTCATTCCCTCGCAAGAGATTCTCATGGTCTGTTCCAGATCCTGGCACATTCCCCATTAGTTGGAGATGAGTGGATGCACGAAAGGAGGAAAGGCGGCCAGAGCTGAAACAGTTGCATCTCTGCCTTTAGCATGCTGGTGGCGGTGCTTTGATTTGGGCTTTGGGGGACTTCCTGACTGTTTAGTTTAGTTTTTTGCATTTGCTATGTTTGACATGCCTCTAAATTTGATATTCTTTTCTCCTCATATTTTATGCCAAATTTCCTTACCTTGGGAACTCTGGCTTTTTTCATCTGAGAAAAAAATGCATGTTTTGATGTTCTAAAATAAAATGTACTAAGAAGTAAAGAGGTTTTTTGCTCATTATTCATTTGTCTATTCAATTTTGCATTTTTAAAATTAATTTTTATCGATTTTTTTCGCATTTTAAATCAGAAACAGTCTGCATTCCAGGGATCCTTGGAGTCAGAATGCAGTAATAAGTTGTTTCCAAAGGCGAGTGGAGCTTGCCCGGTAGAAACTGCCCCAGCATTTAGTGATGCACACAAGGATTCTCAAAAAATTCTCAAAAAAGTGAAATCCACTTACATAACTGACCAGGGAGTCCTCCATGGCCCTGTCATTTCTTGACCTCAAAGTGACTGCATTCACCTTCTGATGATATAGTTACTGCATCTGTTAAATAATGCAATCATTTTTATTAATTCTCAATCCATCTATGTAGGTGAAAGTACCATCTGAATGACCATATGGTTGACTGTTTAATGAATGCAAAATACCTGCATGTCATAGGAGGGATTCTGGATGGGCGCACAAATTAGACATCATGATTTCCTGTTAAATACCAAACCCTGATAAAATCCTCTCCTAGGAGACCATTACTATGTGGTTGTATGTTTGAAAAAGGAAACGGTTCAGAGAGAAAGCGCAAAGCAGCAATGCATACTTAATAGCTTGTTCCAAGGAGTAAATTAAGCCTGGAACTGTCGAGGTATTAAACCTAGCAGAGCGGGTCCTGAGTATTAAAGAGAGAAATTTCAGAGAGAGGGAGTTCATTCTTTTCCATTGACTCAATAGTAACATAAAGTGAACTCTGACAATATGATTTAGCAACGACTGTAAAACATAACATGTTGGAATGACTGTGTATCAAAAGTTATTTTTCTCTTCTATTACCTTTAATGAATAGCTTAGATCACTGAATCTATTCACTGAGCTATGGCTCAGTGCATTTTTGATAAGGAGATAAAAAGCGCTATGGATTTTGGTGTAATTTTATTTATGACAGCAATGACAACATTACTCGTTTTGTATTCACACATGTTTGTTAACACACATGCTCACATGAATATTTTACCTGTAGGCCTTCTATTGAGCTAGGATATGTTAGGTAATAAAGAATCTTATTGTATTTTTTAGATCTTAAAGAAATAGAAATTTAGAAAATCCTTTATTGGAAATTCACTGAAGGGAGACGTGTTATCAAATTAGTACCCAAACACCCAGCTGGTGATACACAATGATGACTGCATCTCCAGTTACTGCTCTGTGAAAAGGGTTCAGATAATTCAGCCCATCATCTAGGAAGCACTAAATGTCTCCCATTCCACGGTCTCAAGCAGAGTTCAAACCAACACATCCCTTATTTTTGGAGTTAAAATAGAAAGTTTCAACAAGCCTTCTGGACGAAGTCGCTTCTTACAAAGTGCTGTCATTTGGGTGCGGGGAGGGAAAGCCAGTCTTGGCTTCTCCACAGGTTCGGTCAGCTGATGGGTCCCCCACCTGTCCCACGTAGCACTTCATCTGTCGCCAGCATCCTTCATCCTCTGCGTGAAACTGTGACTATGAAGTCTCTCCATGAGGTGGTGTGGAAGCCCCCGGCAGGTTTCTGCCTGGGTTTGGGATTACATGCCTCAGCTGGAACCAAAGCTTTGCCAACCTCATTCTCATCAGAGAGCAAGGTGCTTTCAGATCCACCTTCCTCTCACCTTGCCGGCCTTTTCTCAGACTGCTTACGACTCAATGCTTTTTCTCGTGCTTTGTGCTCTGTCTGGAACACTCAAGCTTACCTGAAAGAATCCAAATCTCATCAACTTCTCTATATCTCGCTGTCTTCTGAGTCTACACACATCCATTCACTCAACAAGTTTTTACTGATGTTCTCCAGGTATGAGGCACTGTCCTAAGTGCTAGGTATAGATGATCTTCTGAAAGAGACTGATGAGACCCCAGCACAAACAGAGCTTCCCCCAACCAGGGGACAGTACGTAATTATTGAGTTGGTGCAATACTTTTAATGGCCAAAACTGCAATTACTTTTACACCAACCTAATAATATGACGTGACATCATTCAGTTATTCCTTCTCTGCTTGGGATGAGCCACGTGCTACACAGGCTCAGAGGCCCTCATTCCAGCTTCCACAAACTTCTATCACAGCACACACCCATATCATATGAACAAAGACCTTTCCATTGACGTGTAGGCTCTCAAGGATGGGGACATGCTACTTTGATCTTTGCGTTCACATCATGGTGCCTGCGAGGTGGTTTCCAGAAAGTAAATTCAGTAATTCATTCCAAAAATGTTTACTGAACTCTTACCACGTGGCTTGCCTTGTTCTCACCACTGGTGGTCAAGTGGAGACAAGACAGGTGAGGTCCCTGCCTTCCTGGAGTTACCTGGATGTGTCAGGGCAGGGGAGAAAGCCCAGTATACAAGGAAGACAGCTGCTAAGGTCAGTGCGGCTTGCAGCTGGGCCCTGAAGACAATAATCAGTGTCATGCTTCCTGGACTTCAGGGAGCTTAGGAGTCACGGGGGCCCACCCCAGAGTTTCTGATTCAGCAAGTCTGGCGTAGGGCCTAAGAATCTGCATGGAACAAGCTCTGAGGTGACGCTGTTGCTGCTAAACTGAACATGCTGAGATTTTTCATTGAGACCTGGGGGAAGAAGAGAAAGAGGTAGAAAGTTTCAGACAGAGGTGCTGCAGGGGCCAAGTCCCTGAGGCCAGGGTCACCCAGTTAAGGAACACAAGTGGCCCATAAGCCTGGGGTAGAATGAGTGAGGAGGAAGGGCACAGAGAGCTACAATTGGAGTCAGGTGGGTCCAGTTCACACGGGGAGCAGTAGGTCACAGGGAGGCACTTGGATTTTCAACTGAAAGCAATTAAGAAGTGCTGGGCCATTTTAAGAGTTGAGTGACTTCACCTGGTGTATTAATTGCCTAGTGATTTTCTAACATTATACCAACACAGTGCTTTAAAACAATATAAATGTATTCTCTTTCAACGCTGAAGGTCAGAAGTCCTACAAGATTCCACAGGGATAAAGTCAAGGTGGCAGCAGGACTGAATTTCATTCAAATGCTGTAGGGGAAAATCAGTTTCTGCCTTTCCCAGCTTCTGGTGGCCCCTGCACTCCTTGGCTCATGCCCTTTCCTCCACCTTCAAAGCCAGCAACGGTGGGCCAAGTCCTTCTCTCCCTCCCTTCTTTCTGGTTCCATCTTCCACTATTAGGGATCCTTGTGTGTACATGGGAGCACGTTGGATAATCTAGGATATGCTCCCTATTTTAATGCCAGCTGATCAGCAATCTGAATTCTATTTCAACCTCAATACCTCTTTGCCATGGGACCTAATATAGTCACAGGTTCCAGGGAGCAGGATGTGGACATCTTTGCAAGGGAAATTGATCTGCCTGCCAATCTGATATGTTTAAAATGAACATGGCGATACTGTGCAGAGAGTGGCATGACCAGGGAGGGACTAAGGAGACCCACATCAAGGCCCTGTTTGTTGAAGGTGTGAAGCAGCCTGGTTTGAACTAGGGTAGTGGTTGTGGAAAGGAAGAGACTCCAGTGGCTTAGAGAGACAACCGGGGGAGAGCTGAGGAATACATGGAGGAACTGCCCACTTTTTGGTTTGAGCCACAGGACTCGTGATGCCTTTAATTTGAGAGGGAGGAGGAAGACAAGAATCGGGAGTGAGGTTGATGTTTGTTTAACTGAACTGATTTACCAATTACACACTGGGCTTTGGAACAACACTAATTTTCTTTGGTTTTTGAACAAGAGAGTAAAGCTAGGGCTGTTGGTGTCTTAAGGAAGCTGTCATTCTGTGGGCTGGCACTTACTGACTTTACAGGGCCAAAGGAATATACATCAATTCTAGAATGTTCCATAAAGAAAAGCAAGCTGTTTGGAGACCACGCTAAAAGTCAGTGTGGACTTCTGTGAGGAGTACAGGGTGATCTGCGGTCCTGCGTTTGTATCCCAGCTGGATATGTGCTAGTTGGCTTATCCAAAGAACTTGCTTAACTTCTGAGTCGCTTTTGTCATCTGTGAAACCGGCCTGAGAAATCCACTTTGTGGGGTTGTAGGAAAGACTGGCTATGCCATGTGCAAATACTGCTCCTAAGAGCTCATTCCTGTAGCCTTGTGGTCTCTGTTGAGTTATAATGGGTTCAAAATCATTTGTTCTTTTATGAAGGCTTTAAGGCAGTGACTATTCAGGCTGCTATTGACTTAGCGACCCAATTAACATGGCCCCATGTAAAGGCCCTTCTGAACAGCCAAGAATTGTGAAAACAAAAGTTTTGTTTTAATTTCAGCATCATTAAAATTTATTTTATTATTCACCCTTCTGGATGGGCCAGCAGACATTTAGAAAAGTTGTTCTAATTAGGTATTGGAACATCTCTGTAAAAGTTAAGTAGCTGTCTCTGAGAGGTAGAAAACATTAAATATTAAAACAGTATGTTATCTGATATTTTCTGAACTGAAAACCTCTCCTATCTTCCACGAACATTCTCCATTGTCTCCGTACATTACCATCTGGGTACACAAACCAAAACCTTGTAAAAAAATCAAAGTCATATTAGTATGTTTGCTTTTTCAAATTGTTGGCAGTACGTAATTAATTAGCAGGTCTGATTTTGGTTTTAAATTCAATTCTGCTTCCTCATGAGCCAAGCATGAGAGGCTTCATAACCTGAAGACATTTGGAATTTATTTTCCCATTTGTATTCATGACACCCGTGATCTGAAATGACCACTCTAATGTCCCCCCAGCCTTCTTTGAAACAAATTAGTGGAGTCAATGGCTTCTGGCCTGAGGTCTCATTCAATGAGCCAAACGTAGCCAGGATGCCAAGTTCCAGTCCAGCATGCGGCTTTATAGTACCCTGGATATAAAGAGACCCTGACAGGTCTTGTCCCAGCCTGGCAAGAGGCCAGCACGGAGCAGCTGCCCTGCTCTCGTCCTGAGATATTACATTCAGGGGATGGAAACAGCTGCACAGGGTCCCCCACACGGGAAGGAGCAACAGGAGAGGGCACAGCTCCACTGGGGCCCGATCACAACACAGGGTGACTTCTAAGATTGTCGTTATTTTATTTATTAGCAAAAAAATTCCAAACTTTTACTGTCACTTTGATTATTTCTGCAGAGTATAAGGTTGTTGTATGTGGATTTTTATGTTTGACCGCTATTTAATAGAAATGATACTATGGATATTGGGGACTTGGGGGAAAGAGTGGGAGGGGAGTGAGGGATAAAAGACAACATAAATGGTGCAGTATATACTGCTTGGGTGATGGGTGCACCAGGATCTCACGAATCACCACTAAAGAACTTACTCATGTAACCAAATACCACCCGTACCCCAATAACTTATGGAAAAATAAAATAAATAATGTCTTAAAAGTAAATGACACATACACGATTTGTACAGAGTAGATTAGAGAACATAGAAGGAATACATAATATAGAGGTAGATACACATATATGGCATTTACAGATTTTCAATACTACTACTTATCTTCTGATGTATTATATAATTTAGACATTTATGTTAATTGTCTTTTCTACCAGAATGAAAGCTCCTACTAGAATTTTGTTCAGTTTGCTTGTTTGTGGGAAATCGTGTTTATTTTCTGATGCATCTCTATGATCCCGGGGAGTTTCTGGCACCTGGCAGGTACTAAATCAATGTGTACTGTGTCACTGAATGAATTTATAAAAGTGGGTGTCCGTCAGTGGGCAGAGGATGGAGTTCCAGAAGGAGATGAGATGCATGGATGGTATTTGTGAGCAGGGCAGGGGATGAGATCCCTCAGGAGGGATGGAGTAGACAGAGAGAAGAGAACAAAACGCAGTGACTGAGAAGGTCGGAGGAACCCCAGGTGAGTGCGGTATCAGGGGAGCCTAGGAAAGAAATTGTAAGATTGATCCATGGGGTGAGGTTCAGGGCTAACTGTGAGATTTATTGACGTGGAGATCATTGTGATCTTTCTAGAGCAGCTGATACAGGGCTGAGGGGAGAAGCATCCAACTGAGAGAAGGTGTAAAAGAGAATGGGAGCAACAGAAATGAAGACATCAAGTACAGCCACCCTTCCAGGATGCGTTTCCATACAGGGAGAAGGGAAATTGGCAGCTCGAGGAGGATATGAGCTCAAGCTCATTAAGACGAGAGGAATCTCAGCATACTGTCCGTGGAGGGGGATGATTCTACAGAGGGGAGAAAGCTGATGATCCAGAAACAAAGGTGACAATTGCCGAATGACACTCTTGCATCAGTGACAGGGGCTGGGGTCCTTCCTGTATGTGCAGACACTCCAGGCTTGAGAAAGAGCATGGGGTGTCCAGTTATACTAAGAAGAGGGCCACGAGAGAGGTGTGGAGCTAGGTCAAGGTGGGAGAAGGACTGGCGAGGATGTATAATTCTCTCCTGATTGCTTCTGCTTTTTCTCTGTGAACTAGGAAGGAAGGCCATGAGCTGAGAGCAAAGACAGGACATGGGGAGTTGGGGTTTGGAACGAGGAAAGTGTGAGTGAGTTATCTCAGAGAGTGGGTGGCGGTGGTCTGGAGAAATGCTGTAGGGTGTCCAGGGACCACGCCCGAGGCCCTTACGAGGGCATTGGAACAGAACGTACAGTGAGACCGGGGAACCTGACTGCACAATTTTCTGGACTGGTACTGTTGGGCTTAGATGATGAGAGTGGTGTGTTTTTATTGGCAATGACAGGACCTAGAAGAAGACCAGATGTGTGAGTGGGGGCTGAGATAGGGAGAAGGTCCAAATTATTGGAAAAAAGGTAAAAGAATCATGAAGCTGGGGTGTAAACACCGTCTACATAAATGCTGGGATTTTGAGAATGTTGGAGGGACAGGTGGCCAGTTAGTGCTGAGGCTTCCAATCCCAGGAGTTGATTTTTGTGGGTATTTGGGGCCTTAGCTGAAGGAGCTGGAGGCATAATTGTGTGCCCTGGTATTGGAGATTAAAGGAGGCTAAAATGAGGGCTACAGAGAGATGACAATAATGCAAATAACAATTGTGCTATTCATTCAAACACATTTTGCTCTCGCTGTGATTTAAATGCATTGGTCTGGTGTGTTCTTCAGGACACCCTGATAAAGAAGGTACTGTCTTATGCACCTTCTACAAGTAAGGAAACTGTGGCACAGAGAAGTTAAATAACTTGCCCAGGCTCAAACAATCAGACACAGAACTAGTTCCCCAACCCAAATAATCGGGTTTTGCGACCAGTGCTCTTGTGTCCTGGCTCTTCCTGAAGCTCACCTGCTTGATTCTATTTCTTCACCCCTCTGACAAGCAGATGTCATCCAGGGACTGTGGAAGTGAGTTTCCGAATTGGTGTGATGCTCTCAGAGCCTGGGGAGCACTCAAGAGCACAGAGAAGCTGTCCTCCCCATACCCCACCGCAGTGCATCTCTGGTGAGCAGAAGGTTCAGGGTGACCCTCAGCAGGGCCAATGGTGTCTGACAGAGCAGGGTCCAGCACTGTGCCATGAACTTGGCATCCACTCAGTACCACTTCATTTCCCTTTGATATTTATTAGAAACAAATTCAAACATACAGAAAATTGATAGAATTTATGAGGTACACCTTTACACACCACCCAGATTCTTCTATGACCGTTTTAAAGAGTCTTGTTTTTTTGCTTTTTGGGTGTTTTTTTTTGTTTTTGAGACGGAGTCTTACTCTGCCACCCAGGCTGCAGTGCAGCGGCATGATCTCTACTCACTGCAACCTCTGCCTCCTGAGTTTAAGCAATTCTCCTGTCTCAGCCTCCTGAGTAGCTGGGATTACAGGCAGCACCACCACACCCAGCTAAGTTTTGTATTTTTAGTAGAGACGGGGTCCCACCATGTTGACCAGGTTGGTCTTGAACTCCTGACCTCAGGTGATCCATCGCCTTGGCCTCCCAAAGTGCTGGGATTACAGACATGAGTCACCACACCTGGCCTACAGAGTCTTGTTTTATGGCATGTTCATCCATCCATCCTCTCCTCTCTCCAAGCATCAATCCATCATGTTTTTTTATATATATTTAAAAGTAAGTTACAGGCAGTCATGCCCCTTTTCCTACTTCAACATGTAGATCATAAACTAGAGTTCAATATTTATTTAGAGATTTTTTCCTTTACGATAATGTTTGCATAAGATTAAATGCACAAATTTTAGGCATATCATTTTATGAATTCTGAAATGCCTGCACGTATGTAATGGAAATCCCTGTGACGATACTGACCATTTCCATCCCCACAGAAAATTTCCCTGGCCTCTTCCCTATTACCCACTCTCCACCCAATCCCAAGAGGCAAATCCTTTCTGATTATTTCTTACCATACATCATTTTTCCCTGTTCTAGAATGCATATAAATGAACCCATACACTATGTGCTTTCTGTGTAAGCTTCCTTGATGTAGCATCATGATTTTGAGATTCACTCATGTGTGCACCATAGATTGGTTCATTTCAGTTGCTGAGTACATTATTGTATAGACATACCACAGGGTATTTATCCAGTCTCCTGTTGATTGCTATCAGGAATTTTTCCCCATTGTTTGACTATTGCAAATAAAGCTTCTAGGAACAATTATGTACTGTATAAGTCTTTTGTTGGCACATGCTTTTATTTTTCTTGGGAAAATAACTAGGAGTAGAATTGTTAGGTCATGGTGTAGGTCTGTGTTTAGCTTTATTAGAAACGTATACCAACCATGTGTGAGCATTCCAGTTCCTCCACATACTTACCAACATTTAGTGTTGTCAGTCTTCTTAATTTTAGTCATTTCAATGGGGTCTGGCTATTTCTTATTGGAGTTTTAACTTGCCTTTTCAATATATCTAATGGTGTGTGCTTATTGACCAGCCATGTATCTTTGCTTGCAAAGTCTTTTCAAATGTGTTGACCAGCTAGTAAATTCTGTTGATTATCTTTTCACTATTGAGTTTCAAGAGTTCTGGGCTCTCTATTCTGTCCATTGGTCTATGTGTCACTTCTATCCCGGTATCACTCGGTTTTGATTATCACAGCTTTATCGTGAATCTTGAGGTCAGGTGTAAGTCCTCCAGCGTTTTCTGATTTTCAAATCTGTGTATAAATTTCTTGCATAGAAGTCTATTTAGACTTTCTGCACCTTCTTGGGTCAGTTTTAGTAAAACAGTATTTTCAAGAAATTTGTCCATCTAATCTAAATTTTCAAATTTTATTCATATAAAGTTATCCTAAGTATTTCTTCATTTCCCACTTAAACTATGTAGAATATAGGTTGAGACCTCTCTTTCATTCCTGATATTAGAAATTCTCTCTCTTTCTCTAATCTTTCTTTCCTTTCCTGATTGTTATTTTTTTTTCCTTGATCAGTTTAGATAGAGCTATGTTATTTTGGCTTTGTTAAATTTCCCTGTCACTTACCTGTTTTGTTTCATTAATTTCTATTGCTTTCCTCATTATTTTAATTTTTCTACTTAGCTCTTTATTTGATAGCTTTTACAGGTGGAACTTTCAGTCATTGATGTGCACTTTTCTTCTTGTCTAATATAGACATTAAGGATACAAATTTCCCTCAAGTACTCCCTTAGTTGATAGGTTGCATTTTTGTTTCTATTTAGTTTGAAATGCTTTCTAATTTCTTCTTTTACCCATAGATTAATTAGGAGTGTGTTGTTTAATTTCCAAATAATTGTTTTTTTCCCAGATATCTTATTGTGATTGATTTTTAATTTAATTACACTATAGTCAGGTAATATACTCTGTGTAATTTCAATACCTTTAAATTAATTGATATTTTATGGCTCGGTGTACAGTCTATCTTGTTAAATCGATCACGTGCACTTGGAAAGAATGCATAAGATGAAATGCATTCTACAGTTGTCAGGTATGATGCTCTACAGTATCAGTTAGGTCAAGGTAGTTGCTAGTGCTGTTCATACTATTCCATGTCTTTCTTTCTTTCTATGGTTCTGCAATTCCCTAAGGGTGCTCTGAGGCTCCCTGGGGTGCTGCAATGAACTCACAGGGGCATCTGGGATATTTAAACTCAGTGACCTCTGTTCCACACTGTGTGAACTACTACTATTAAGTCTAGGCAGATCTTTCAAATGTTTATATAGTCCATTCTATATAAAATAACCATATTCATTAATATCACCACTGATTTCATCAGAAAAATTATGAAATACTGGGAATCTGTAAAGTTCATGGTGTAAAATACAAACTTTTCAAATTCTAATACCAGTTCCAAATACCTAAGTCTAAAAAAACCATAGTTTGCCTGTCATTTTTTTTTCAAATAAGGACAGTGTTCCATGAATAAAGTGCTAGTTTAGTTAGCAATTCTAACAACTACAAAAATATATTTTCTTGACACAGACACCATTGTTTATGACGTAGTAGAAGTGCTTTATGGGAAGTTTTCATTTAATTACACAGAATATTAAAAAGATGTGTAATCAAATTTTGAGATGTAATGCAATTAATATATTCAATAATTAATAATTTTTACCACTGTATCAATAACATTTTTAAGTGAGATTGGCTGTTGTGCTTTTGTGTTTTGTTCAGCTGCAAGCAAGTGGCAGTGGGGAATGCAGGGACTGCTCATAGTTAGTTGCTGGTGCCTTGATCCACGCTCACAGCTCTGGAAGTCTTACCCACCATAGCTGTCCTTCCATCAGTGCAAATGAGCTTTGCCTTTTCAGATTACCTTGAGGACTCTATTAGGGGAGAAGTCCGTGGACCAGAATGTAAGAACCATTGAATAAAGAGATTATTTCAATAATCCAGTCTCCAGAAATCCAACATTTCTGTTATATTGAACCCTGACTCTGCCCCAAATTACTCTCAGCTGATTCTTAAGTAGTTTCAAAAATCATGATCACAGAGTACAATGCAGCAAGTGCGAAGAAATCAAATGTGTTAGAAAGATCAATCTAAGCAGAGAGAAGAATCTAATTATTCAGTCTTTAAGTATGCATATACTTTCTAAATACTAGGCAATTGGCAGCAAGGGGGAAATGAATTTGCCACAAGGTGAAGACAAGCTAGGGGTTTGCACACAGCCTGAGAGAGCAGGTCCTTACGCCCCACTCACTCCAGCCACCCAGGTGCTCAGCAGTTGAGAGCAGGCGGAAGAGCTGCATCAATCTGAGTCTGTTAGGGTCAGATTACCCAAATCACTCCTTGATATCAATTCCCCCCAAGTAGGAAAAGGGCAGATGTAGAAGCCTTTCCCCTGGAGAGCTACATATAGCAAGGCAGAGTGGTGGAGTTAAGAGCTCTGAGCTCAAGACAAGAAGCTGAGATTCAAATCCTGGCCTTGCTGGTTAGAACTTGTGTCACCGTGGGTAGAATATTTCTTCCCTCAAAGTCTCAGCTTCCTCATTTGTAATACAGGGCTGTAAGTACTCACCCTGAACAACATTTGTGAATGTTAAAAGTGATAGAGTATGCCAAATATCCAGCATAACCTTTGATTCATATGAAACACTCAAGAAATGATTGTTCTTGCTGGTTTTCATATTAGCAGAGTAGTCAGGAGCCTTGACGTGGGACCCAGATAGTCAGGGGTTCAATCAAAACCCCTTTATTTATCAAGTGTGTGACTTAACTTACCTGAACCACACAATTCATTGGAAAATGAGGACAGTAATACCTATGGCATGTCCTTAGGGTTGAAGAGGCAGCGTTTGTAAAGGCTTAGAACAGGGCTGGCCCATAGCAAGTGTCATGCAAATGTGAGCTATTGCTGTTTGTAATAATGCTATTATAACATTCATCATACTGTCATTATGGTCTTTATCATGTAGGGTGACCAACAGTCCTGGTTTGCTCTAAACTCTCCTGGTTTTAGCACCAAGTCTCAGATCCTGGGAAACTCCTAAGTTCTGGAAAAAAACACAACCAAGTCGAGCTCTCCCTTGGACTATGAGTCAGCAGTTGGCCAGCATTGGTGTTAACGGCCTGCTCTCATAAGCCAGACTAGGTCATTACAGTCATCAATCACAGTTTATGTGAGCAGGCCAGCACCAATTCCACCCCCCAACACATGGAAAGGTAAAGTTTTCATTCCTTTCTCGATAATTTCCAAGGAACTGGTCGTTCTAAGCAACTGGAAGAAAAACATTTCTACAAAGAAGAAGGATTTGAGTGTGAAAAACCTTTTGAGTCCCAGTTTCCGCTCTGCCTTGGAAGCACCGTGATTTGGAGGGGGCCCAACAGCTGTGAGTTTCACTCTCACAAACCAATCATTTCTAAATAGAGCAATACCACAATCTTAATTTTCCACTCAATGGTGAAAGCAGTCACATTATTCAAAATTATTCATCAGCACTTAGTAATTCACATTCTAGAGCAATCTCAGAGTGCTTTAATGTATATATTACAGGCGAGATTTATAGTGGGAATTACAGTACGGCAAATCATTCTTTAAAATGGTGCTTAAATCACACAACTTTAAAATACTAATTATGTAAAATATATTCTGAATTTTTAATTTCTACCTTTGTTTAACAATACTCTCATTACCAACTTCAGAAATGGGATAGCTATAGCCTCAGAAACACTCACTCTGATTCCATCCATAATAGAAACAACCCAGTGTTTTTACAATGTCGCTTTCTCCCCAATGCCCCCATTACAACAAAAAAAAGTGAATAATGATCATCTAAAAGTCACAATCATCGCAAGATAATGAAGCATGAAATTTCATTCTGAGACAAAATCCATCTCTACGAAGAGCTTGAGAAGCTTTTGATGGCCATGAAATAACTATTTAAGTTAAAAGATAAAATTTAAGAAATATTTCTGCTAATGATGTAGCTTGGGAAAAAGATACATTATCACCATTTGGTTCCTCCCGTGTACCCATCGACACAGAAACTGGGGGAAGATTCTGCAGCCACGTCAATTTTTTTGTTGTTTTGCCCATTTGAAAATCTTGATTGACCTCTTAGAACCCAGGAAGGTTGGTCACTGTTTCTTTGCTGGAGTCTGGCCAGAGGCCATGAAGAGTGGGGAGATGTCCCATTTACACAGCCTTGGTTCCAGAGAGCCACTCTCAGGATTCATTGAAGCCCAGACTTTGTTTTAAGGTCGTTTAAAGTAGCTCTCCCTGGCTGGCCACGGTGGCTCATGCCTGTAATCCCAGCACTTTGGGAGGCTGAGGTGGGTGGATCACCTGAGGTCAGGAGTTCAAGACCAGCCGGGCCATCATAGTGAAACCCTGTCTCTACTAAAAATACAAAAATTAGCCAGGCATGGTGGTGGGCACCTGTAATCGCACCTACTCGAGAGGCTGAGGCAGGAGAATCACTTGAACCCGGGAAGCAGGGGTTGCAGTGAGCTGAGTTTGTGCCATTGCACTCTAGCCTGGGCAATGAAGAGAGACTCCATCTCAAAAAAAAAAAAAAAAAAAAAAGCCCTCCCCATAGCCCCACACCAGGTGTGGCTCTCCCATCCTGCATAGAAGCCCACATCTGTGAGGGTCCATCTCAAAGTAATCTTCCCAAAGTACTGGGATTACAGTCATGAGCCACTGCACCTGGCCTAATAGCATTTTAGACTCCCTTTTGCCATATTCTTACAAATGAGCCAAAGCCCCTGGATGTGCCTAGAACATTGTTCCCTTCTAGTTCTGAGGCACCCTTTCCACTAGGAGAAGACTGGTCCACAATGGTTCTTGCGTGGCTGGCCTGGCATTTCAAGTGTTTAACTGTTTTTATTTACTCCCCTCCTGCCCCTAGTCCAATCTCCATGTTTTACCTGAACTTCTTCCCTGGGGCAGTCTGCCATTTTCCAGTTCAGCCTTTCTTTCCGATTGTGATCATATGGGAGCCTTTGGAAGGCAAAGTAGAGGTGGGGGTGTGCACTGTCATGCACGCCACAGCCATAGTCGCTGTATCTGGCACTGTGGGTGGGAATGCTGACCCTGGTTTTTTCAGGAGTAGCTGATTCGGACTAATCAGTTAGCAGCTGCTACTTCATGCTGACTCTAGGAAGAGTTCCTTACATACAGGTTTGGACTGGAGAAGTGGGAGGGAGACAGGCTAAGTGGCAGAGGAGAAGGGAGGGAAGAGAAAGCTACTTCAAAAATTATTGTTGTTTCTCCCAGGCAGAGGTCACTTCTTAAAATCTCTGATGGTACTCAGTTCTGCATGCAGAAGATTTTCCTTTGCTTGTAGCCAAAAACAACAACAACCAAAAAAAAAAAGGCAAAAGCAATGAGATGCCACTTCTAAGATGAGGTTACAGAATGACCTGGGCTTTCTTCTTATTCACTGTCTGTTGCTCTCTCCAGCTCTCTCTGTCTCTCTGTTTTCATCTCTGCCTGTCTCTCACAACCAGCTGCTACGTCTTGAGGACATTCAGCCAATTTATGGAGGTGCCCAGATGGTGAGAAACTGATGTGAGCGGTCTTGGAGGTGAATTTCCTGAGACCCACCAATAGACTCTGAAATGACCACAGCCCTGGCTGACAACTTAGCTGCATTGTCATGCAAGACCCTGAGTCAAGACCCCTAGCTAAGTGGTGTTCAGATGCCTAGGCCACAGAAGCTGAGATAATAAATGTCTGTTGTTTCGGGGTCACTCAGTGTTGGGGTAGTTTGTTATGCAGCAGGAGGTAATTGGTGCATCCCCCAGCCTACTGCTCCCTTTCCATGAGCTGCGCTGCCAGCATCTAGTGACCCAAGCCATCCAACCCTTTCTGGCTTCTGCCTCATGTCTGCTGTGTTTATCAGTGTGGTCATTTTGAGACTGTTATAGAAACTGAATCATCTAGTAGGTGACCTGTTGAGACGCCTTTTCCCCCTCACTCAGCACAATGCTCTTGAGATCCATCCAAATTGTTGTGTGTATTCACAGGTTGTTCCTTTCTATGGCTGCATAGTGTCCTGTGATATAAACACACCTTGCATCTTCAAGGACCCAGGTATCAACACCAAGTCTAGTTGACTGCATTCCTTAATCTGTGCTGTGTCTTCACCCCCAGCTGTTACACTGAGTCAGGCCCTCGTGGTCTCTCTGTGCAGCACTACAGCAGGGTCCTGGCTGATCAGCAACTAGAGGTCCCAGATGCATGGATTTTAAATGAATATTGCAGCATTTTTTAGGTTAAAAAATGAGAAAAAAAAGTTGTTTATAAATAAATGATGACTATTTTGAAAAAATAAAGAGCAGGCTGAGCACAGTGCCTCACACCTGTAATCCCAGCACTTTGAGAGGCCGAGGTGAGTGGATCATGAGTTCAGGAGTTCAAGACCAGCCTGGCCAAGATGGTGAAACCCCGTCTCTACTAAAAACATAAAAATTACCTGGGCATGGTGGCAGGTGCCTGTAATCGCAGCTACTCAGGAGGCTGAGGCAGAGCAGAGAATTGCTTGAACCAGGGCGGCGGAGGTTGCAGTGAGCCAAGATCGTGCTACTGCACTCCAGCCTGGGTGACAGAGCAAGACTCTATCTCAGGAAAAAAAAAAAAAAAAAAAAAAAAAAAGAGAGAGAGAGAGAGAGAGAGAGAGAGCTAGGTAATTTAAAGTTAAATATTATCACACATGTCAATTGTGGCAACATGGCTCCCTGACCCAGCCCTGAGCCCTTGAGCCTTCCCATCACTCATCCCCATAGCAGCCAGAGTGACATGCCTCAAAGTGTCCTTCCTGCCATCAAATCTCCCCGAGGCCAGTCTGTTGTCCCTCGGCTGTTTCATGTGGTAAAATGAGGCCTCGCTGACTGGGCCTCTGCCTGCTTGCTCAGAGCTTGGCTTCCTCTATCACCAGTCTCCATACTCCCCATGCAAGCCTGGGCCTGCTCACACCCATGAGGGCCCAGGTCCTCTTCTCTGGACCTAAGAACCAAGCCATTCCCTCGGGCAGTGCCACTGCTACCTGTCTCTCAAGGGTTAGTACAGGCACCACCTCCTCTGGGAAGCCTCCTCTGCTTGTCCACTCTTCAGAGTTAAGTGCTCCTCCTTTAGCTCTTCTAGAAGCCTGTGTGCCTTCTACCATAGCATCACTTATGGTTTATTTATTTCAATAAGTTGATGCTCAGACGGCACTCAGTAATTGCCAACCACCATTATTTCTACTACCATGGTGATGATGATGATGATGATGATGATGATGACAACCATCTGTTTTCTTCAAAAGCCCCAGAACCCCCAGAATACAAGGACTCCCTAGTCACCACCATATCCCCAGTGTTCCCCAGTGCCCAGGCAGTGCCTATGGCAAGTGCCCCGTGCATATGTGTAGCATGAAAAGGTCAGCATCCTGCTGTTTGGAAGTGGTCATGAATGAATGTTTTTTCATTTTATCAGATGTTTAGACTGAAAGTCTAAGGAGCCTAAAGTCGATATGAGCTCAGGTGCAGATTCCAGAAGCGGGGGGACAGGAAGAAAGTGGCAGCAACAGCTAGCTGCCCACTGTGTGTGCAAATGACGGAGTGGGAGGCCACACACCATGTTCTCAGCCTCTGAGTGCTGTCGCTTCTTGAGAAGGGAAGGCCCGTTCTACTTTGTTTCTGTGCAGAATTAGATGTGTCGGTGAATCGCTCTGAGGGGTAGATTAGTGTCGATTCCTTGGGTCGGTGCAGAGGGGCTTGTGTAAAAGAAGAAAGGATAAATAGCTAGCTCCCCACCCTGTCTTTGGGAATGCACTTTCGAACTCTCAAGTCAGAAAACCCATTTTCTGGGGAAACCAAACTCTCCGCAGACAGTTAATGCTCAACCAGTTTTCATAAACACTGTTGTTTTTCATACTCTGGAGGCTCCAGTATTTTTAAGCTGGAGGGCTCCCCCGTGTGCGGACTGCACGCTGAGAGTTGTGCTTCACACTAACTGATCCATAAGCATCTTGCGGAGTAAATCTCCATAGCTCGTAAGAGACAACCTGGAGCCAAACATCAGTGCAATCCCAGTCTGGATGTGATAGGACATCAGTCAATGATGCTGAGTCTCCCAAGGTCCTCTGGGTGCTGGAGCACACAATGGGAGGCTTTTTGAGGTTGGCAGAGCTACAGGACGCAGCTGGAGGTTCCCAAATGGGACCCTTGCCCCCAGGAAAAGGTGTTCTTCAGAGCATGGAAGCCATGAGTTAGCAACAACATGAATCAGGTGGAGACAGAGAGAGCAGAGTCACTGCACTGCATGTTCTAAATCTCAGTGAGATGGCCTAATTCATCACATTCGATTTTGTAGAAAATCAACTCATTTGACAGAAGAACAAACCACGCATTGTTCAAGTATAAGAGGCCTGGGCTGCAGGGAACCTGTCCTGACAAGGGAGTAATCATCTTAGCTCTGAGATAGGGAATGGGCATCACAGCTTTTGTTCCAGTCAGATATGCACAAGCATTCCAGGTGTACTAAACCTGTGACATCTAATATGGCTGGATGTTATTATTGTGGTGAATTTCCCTGATTGTGCCTAAGGTCAGAGTGGATCATATACTTGTTCCATGAAACCTTCATCTGGTGATTTAAAAAATTTGCTTCTTTTTAAAAATTATCTGAAATGGATAAAGAAATGGTGTTCTGATTGAAACTGAATTTGGTTAAATTAAGATGAATCTCTGCATAGCTCCACAACCCCCTCAGATGGCCAGAATCTTATTCCCTCTTGACCTTATTTATGTGTCTCAGGTTCCTTGGAGTTGGGGTCGAAGCTGAGTTCAGAAGCCCACTGGCCCCCATGGCACAACTTCCTCATTTACTTTGTTGATGAAATTCCTGGCACCTGGGAAATGGCGTGGGCCTCTTCTGTTAAAGGATGTCTCTGAGACATGATACTGATTGGCTTTTTTCTTCCAGTTTGGTATTATTGCAGTGAACAAAATAGACCAAAAATAGGTGCATGAGAGAGATGGGTGTGGGGAGAATACACCATGTACATGTGTGCATGTACGTAATATGTATACATATGTATACTCTATACATATCTGCTCATAGAGGCTGCAGCCGTAACACCAGCAGCAGCTCACAGCGGCTGTGTGTTTACTCTGTGCCAGGCGTTTCAGAGCTCTACACGCATGAGTTCTATTATCCTCATTAGCAACCTCTGAGGGAGGGACACCTATCATTTCCCTTTACTGGAGAAGCAACTGAAAAAGAGCTTTATCAACTTGCCTAATGTCTTGTAGCCAGTAAGTGGTGACACGTGTGTGCACATGTACATGTACATGTGAACTGTGGACTGAAACACAGCATACATGCACAAAGGCACATGGAGCTTAAGTGCACAACTCAGTGAATTTTCACCCTGAACACAGCCATGGAACCACCTCGAATCAAGAAAAAAACTTACCCCAAAATGACCCCTTGAGTCCCAGGCTTTACCTCCTGCTCAGAGGAACCCTCTGTATGAGTCTGTTCCGGCTCTTCAACAGAATATCACAGGCTGAGCAAGTTAAACCACAGAAGTTCATTTCTCACAGTTCTGGAGGCTGGAAGGCCACTATCAAGGTGCCAGAGGGCTGGATTCTGGTGAAGGCCTTCTTCCTGTCTTGAAGATGACCATCTCCTCTCTGCATCCACACATGCCAGGAAAAAGGAGAGAGAGAGAGAGAATGGGCACTCTCTGATCTTTTCTTATAAGGATGCTAATCCCATCACAAGGACCTCACCTTCATGGCCTTATCTCAACCTATTTACCTCCCAACAGCCCCATCGCCAAATACCATCCACCTTGGGAGGTAGGACTTTGACACATGAATTTGGAGGGTACACTACTCAGCCCATAGCACCCTCTTTTGTTTTCCTTCTAAACCATAGATCAGCTCTGCCTGTTCGTAAATGTGCATAAATAAAATCCACACTTAGTAAAGCACACATGGTTTTGTGTCTGCCTTCTTTTGCTCACCATCGCTGTGAGAGTCCAGCAGGTTATTGCACAGGGAAATTGAGCATTTGCAATACTCTCTAGCACTGAAGTGTGTGATGGACCTTGGGGTTTTTTCCAGTTTGGGGCTGTTTCACACAGTGCTGCCATGAAGCACTTTTTCTATAGATTTTGGTAAATGCAGCCCTGCACTTCCACTGGAAATATACCCAGCTGTGGACTCACTTGGTCACTGGGTATGTGTAGGTCCTTTTGGAAAATACTGTTAGTTTTCCACAGGGCTGTTCCAATTTGCATTTCAGCCCACAGTGTATGACAGTTTCCATAGATCCACACCCTCAGCAGTACTTGGACTTGTCAATCTTTTTCACTTCAGCTCATCAGATGGGTGTACGGTGGTATAGCATGGTTACAGTTTGCATTTTCTGGAGGTAAAATGAAGGGAAGCTCCCTCCCACGTTTACTGGTCATTTGGAAGTCCAGAAGGCACTAAGTCAAGCCTTCCTGTTGCATTGTCTGCCTTTTCGTTGTATCAGTCAGTGTTTGTTTACTGTTGGTGCTCTTGGTGCTCCATTTAGAAAATCATTGATGAACTCAATGTCAGGAAGACATTCTGTTATATCTTCCTCTATGAGTTTTGTGATTTTTCCCTTTCACACTTAGATCTACAGTAGACTGGAATGGAGTCTTGCATATCATCTGAGGGAAGAGTGCAGGTCCAGTTTTTGCCCACGTAGAAATTCTATTGACCCAGCACATTAATTTAGAAGAAAGACTAACCCCATTGTATCACAGGATTACTTTTTCCATGGATCAGGTTGTTTCCATGTGTATCTGTTTCTGGACATGAGCCGTACTCTTCACCACCACAAAATGGGCCTAAGTGTTGCAGAGAGAGGGTTAGTGCTCTGACAGCATCATGGAGAGGGAGGCCACTTCCCTGTCTTCCTCCTGCCAATCTCCAGGTCTCAGCTGAAATGCTCCCTCCTCTAGGAAGCCTGTGATTTGGGGTACCCTGTGCAGTGGGTGGTCCTGCCTTTGAGCATCTTATTTACAGTTGTAGAGTTCTAGGTAGCCTGGAAGAGTTAAGCTGCAACCAGGGTATTTAATGGCTGTACCCATGCTTATCAAGGGCTTTCTATCACTTATTTTAACTGTTATGTATTCTTTCCTTTGCAAAGGTTTGAAAACAGGATTTGGGTAAGTTACTCCAGATGGTGACTCTGGAGCCCACGTAGACAAATGTAAGGTTCATCATCTTTTGCAAAATGCCAAGTTTTTGATTTTCTCTGCAATAGTCTAGTTACCTACTTTTTCTGTAAACATACACACATGCATGCAAACAAACATGCACATACACAGAATACACACATACACATGAACACACATATTTGAAGGCACATGCCCACACAAGTACACATGCACACACACAATCTTCTCTAATATTTGTACTGTTAAATATTTAGAAGTATAATCCCTTCTTAGAATATTCAGCAGATTATTCACACTAAAAACCCTGCAGCTTTTTAAAAGATGTATTTCATTTTTTTCCTGTGTGTCAGACAGAATTAATCAAGGTTCTAATGATTGTTCTGCAGGTGTTATTTCAAAAACAACCAATACTCCCCAAATCATTAAATTTACAGGGAAACTTTTGATTACAGAAGCTGATGACTATTATTTCTAAAATAGAAGAGATGCAGAGTGACAAAAATCAATGACATGGCCGTTAGGTGCTAAATTTATCCAAGTTTTACGTTGCTGAGGTCTCACACCACTTTCTCTGCAAATACTCGCTTTATAGTGTCTCTCCAGTATAGATACCTAGATATTTATAATTGTTACTCTGATGATTTTTTATTTATTTATATTTTTGCTTTTCTTTATTTTGTTTTATTTAATTATTTTTATTTCAGTGGCTTTACGGGAACAAGTTTTTTTTGTTACACAGATGAACTATACATTGGTGAAGTCTGGGATTTTAGCGCACCTGTCACCCAAGTAGTGTACATAGTACCCAACAGGCAGGTTTTTTGTTTTTGTTTTGTTTCTGTTTTTGTTTTTATGAGATGGAGTCTTGCTCTGTTGCCCAGGCTGGAGTGCAGTGGCGTGATCCTGGCTCACTGCAACCTCCACCTCTCAGGTTCAAGTGATTCTCCTGCCTCAGCCTCCCGAGTAGCTGGGATTATAGGCACATGCCACCATGCTCGGCTAATTTTTGTATTTTTAGTAGAGATGGGGTTTTACCATGTTGGTCAGGCTGATCTCAAACTGCTGACCTCATGATCTGCCTGCCTCAGCCTCCCAAAGTGCTGGGATTACAGGCGTGAGCCAATCTGCCCAGCTGACAGGCAGTTTTTAATCCCTCACTCCACCTCCCCCTTTCTGATTCTAAAGTGTGCATTATACCACTCTGTATGCCTTTGTATACTCATAGCTTAGTTCCCACTTATAAGAGAGAACATGTGGTTTTTGGTTTTTGATCCCTGAGTTACTTCACTTAAAATAACAGCCTCTAGTTCCATCTAAATTGCTGCACATTATTTTGTTCCTTTTTACAGCTGAGTAGTATTGCATGGTGTGTGTATAACATTTTCTTTATCAGCTCATCAGTTGATGGGCACTTCAGTTGGTTCCACATCTTTGCAATCACGAATTGTGCTGTGATAAACATTCACACACTGGTGTCTTTTTGGTACGGTAACTTTTCCTTTGAGTAGACAACCAGTAGTGGGATTGCTGGATCAAATTTCTGAGCATTGGCCGTAGTAAAGGCCTGGCTGTGTGGCAGTGAGGGTAGTTTGATTTAAGCGCCCAGGGACTGCATCTGTGTTGAGGCCCAGTGATGGGACAGTCCATGAGTGTAGAACATCTAATGACACTAATATGCGAATAGGGATTTCTGTTGGGAGAGCTGCTCAGTTATCAACTTCGAGGAGTCATAGTTCTTCTGGTTTTAGGTCTGTTGTAGGGTCTATATAAGAATTGAAGCCTAGGTCTTCATAATCTGTATATTCATAGCTTCAGTGTCATTGGTGGCCAATTGTTTTGACAGTGAGAGACGGGTTGTTAATTTCATCTGTTACGTACAGGATACGTAGGGTTGGGAGGGCGCTTAAAATTAGGATTATAGCAGGCAAGAGATTAAGTTTCTTCTTAGGGATCTATAGTGCTAGTATGTGTTAATTTTGTTGTCAATATGAGGGAAACAATAAATCAATATGAGGGAAATAAACCTTCTTTGAGTTCTTCCTGACATCTCCATACTGTTTTCCACAGAGACTGTACTAACATTCCCATCCACAGTGTCTAAGCCTTCCCTTTTTACAGCTTTCATGAGAATATCTATTGTTTATTGACTTTTTAATAACGGCTATTCTGGCTGGGGAAAGGTGGTATCTCATTGAGGTTTTCATTTGCATTTCCCTGATGATGAGTGATGTCGAGCATTTGTTCATATGTTTCTTGGCCATTTGTATATCTTCTTTTAAGAAATGTCTATTTATGTTGTCTACTTTTAATGGGGTTGTTTATCTTTTCTTGCTGATTTGTTTGAGTTCTTTGTAGATTCTGGATATTAGTCCTTTCTTGGATGAATAATTTGCAAATATTTTTTCTCACTCTGTAGGTTATCTCTTTGCTCTGATGACCCTTTCTTTTGCTGTAAAGAAGCATTTTAGTTTATTTAGGTCCCATTTATTTATTTTTGCTTTTGTTGCATTTGCTTTTGGGGTCTTAGTCATAAATTCTTTGCCTCGGTCAATGTTTAGAATAATTTTTCCTAGGTTTTCTTCTAGAAATTTTATGGCTTCAGATCTTAGATTTAAGTCTTTAATTCTCCTTAATTTTTGTATATGGTGAGAGATAGGGATCTAGTTTCATTCTTCTGCGTGTGAGTGTCCAATATTCCTAGCACCATTTATTAAACAGGGTGGCCTTTCCCCAAATTTATATTTTTGTATGCTTTGTCAAAGATCCATAAGTATTTGGCTTTATTTCTGGGTTCTCTATTCTGTTTCATTGGTCTATGTATCTACTTTTATACCAGTACTATGCTGTTTTGGTTATGATAGCCTTTTAGTACAGTTTGAAGTCAGTTAATGTGATGCCTCCAGGTTTGTTCTTTTTGTTTAAGATTGCCTTGGCTATTCAGGCTCTTTCTTGGTTCCGTGTGAATTTCGGAATCGTTTTTTCTAATTCTGTGGAAAATATTGTTGGTGTTTTGATAGGAGTTGCAATGAATCTGTAAATTTCTCTGGGCACTATGTTCACATTCACAAGATTGATTCTTTCAATCCGTAGGTATGGGATGTACTTCCATTTGTTTGTGTCACCTATGATTTCTTTCAGCAGTATTTTGTATTCTCCTGGTAGAAATCTTGTATTAATGCCTCCTTGGTTAAGCATATTCTTAGGTGTTTTATTTTATTTATATAGCTATTTTTAAAGGGATTGAGTTCTTGATTTGTTTCTCAGTTTGGACATTGTTGGTGTATAGCAGTGCTACTAATTTGTGTACATTGATTTGGTAACCTGAGACTTTACTGAATTCATATATCAGATTTGTAAGTCTTTTGGAGTAGTCTTTAGGGCTTTCTAGGTATAAGACCATATTACTGGCGAAGAGCAATAGCTTGACTTCGTCTTTTCCAACTTGGATGTCCTTTACTTTTTTTTCTCTTGCCTGATTGCTCTGGCTAGGACTACCAGTAAAATGTTGAACAGGAGTGGTGAAACTGGGCATCCTTGTCTCATTCCAGTTCTTAGGAGGAATGCTTTCAACTTTTGTCCATCCAGGATGATGTTAGTTGTGGATCTGTCATATATAGCTTTTATTATTTAGAAGTATGTTCTGCCTAGGCCTAGTTTGTTGAGGGTTTTTATCATAAAAGGATGCTGGACTGAATTGAACGCTTTTTCTGCCTTTATTGAAATTATCACAAGGTTTAGTTTTTCATTCTGTTTTCGTGATGAATCACATTTATTGAGTTTCCTATGTTGAACCATTCCTGCATCTCTGGGATAAAACCCACTTCATTATGGTGAAATAGTTTTTTTGATATGCTGATGGATTTGGTTTGCTAATATTTTGTTCAAGATTTTTCCATCTAATTCATCAGGGATATTGGTCTGTAGTTTTCTTTTTTTTTGTTTTGTTATGTCCTTTCCTGGCTTTGGTATCGGAGTGATACTGGCTGGGTAGAATGAGTTACAGAGGATTCCCTCCTCAACTTTTTGGAATAGTTTCAGTAGAATTGGTACCAATTATCTGAATGCCTGCTAGAAATTGGCTGTGAATCTGTCTGGCCTTGGGCTTTTGTGTTGGTAGTTTTATCATTATCATTATTATTGTTATTGCTACTGATTCAATCTTACTGCTTGTTATTGGTCTATTCAGGATTTCTATTTCTTTTTCTCTTATTCAAGCTAAGGGCATTGTATGTTTCTAGGAATTTATCCATTTCATCTAGATTTTCTAGTTTATGTACATAGCTGTGTTCATAAAAGTCTTGAATGATCTTTAGTATTTCTGTGGTGTCAGTTGTAATGTCACCATTTTAATTTCTAGTTAAACTTATTTGAATCTTCTTTCTCCTTTTCTTAGTTAATCTGGGTCATGGTCTATTAATTTTGTTTATCTTTTCAAAAACCAACTTTTTGTTTCATCGATCTTTTGCATTGATTTTGGTTTCAGTTTCATTTAGTTCTGCTCTGATCTGTGTTATTTCTTCTGCTGGCTTTGGGTTTGATTTGTTCTTGTTTCTCTGTTTCCTTGAGGTGTGATCTTAGTTTATCAGTCTGTGAGTTTTCAGACTTTTTGATGCAGATGTTTAGCACTATGAGCTTTCCTCTTAGCACCGTTTTTGTTGTATACCAGAGGTTTTGATATCTTGTGTCACTGTTTTCATTTCAAAAAAAATGTTTAACTTCTGTCTTGATTTCATTCTTTTTTTTTTTATTATTATACTTTAAGTTCGAGTGTACATGTGCATAACGTGCAGGTTTGTTACATATGTATACTTGTGCCATGTTGGTGTGCTGCACCCATCAACTCGTCAGCACCCATCAACTCGTCATTTACATCAGGTATAACTCCCAATGCCATCCCTCCCCCCTCCCCCCTCCCCGTGATAGGCCCCGGTGTGTGATTTCATTCTTAACCCAAAAATCATTTGGGAGCATATTGCTTGATTTCCATATATTTCTACAGTTTAGAGGGTTCCTAGAATTGATTTCTAGTTTTATTCCTTTGTGGTCTGAGGAGATACTTGATATGATTTCACTTTTTAAAAATGTATTGAGACTCTCATATGGTCTATCTTGAAGAATTTTCCATGTGTTGATGAGAAGAATATATAATCTGTGGTTCTCGGGCAGAATGTTCTGTCTACACTTGTTAGGTTCATTTGTTCTAGAGTGCAGTTTAAGTTCAGTGTTTCTTTGTTGATTTTCTGCCTCAAGGATCTGTCTAGTGCTGTCAGTGGATTGTTGAAGCCCCCCCGGCCCCCGCCATTATTGTGTTGCTGTCTATCTCTTTTCTTAGGTCTGGTAGTAATTGTTTTATGAGTTTGGGAGCTCCAGAGTTAGCAGCATATGTATCTTATTGTTGGATTGATCCTTTTGTCATTATATAAGGACCTTCTTTTTCTTTTTTCACTGTTACTGCTTTAAAGTCTGCTTTATCTGATACAAGAATAGCTACTCCTTTTCACTTTTGATTTCCATTTGCATGAAATGTCGTATTTCACCCATTTACCTTGAGTCTATAAGAATCCTTATGTGTTAGGTCTGCCTCCTGAAGACAACAGATATTTGGTGGGTGATTTTTTTATCCATTCCACCAATCTGCATCTTTTAAGTGGAGCATTTAGATCATTTGCATTAAACATTGATATTGAGATGTGAGGAACTGGTTTAGTCATAGTGTTGATTGTCACCTGGTGACTTTGTTTTCTTCATTGTCTTACTGTTTTATAAACCTTGTGAGCTTTCAGGAGTTTCTACTCTGCTGCATATCAACATTTTGTTACAAAATGTAGTACTCCTTTTAGCATTTTGTATAGGTTTGGTCTAGTATTGACAAAAATCCCTCAGCATTTGCTTGTTAGAGAAAGACTATTTCTCCTTCATTTATGAAACATAGTTTTCCTGGATACAAAATTCTTGAATGACAATTCTTCTGTTTAAGGAGATTAGAGATAGGACCCCAATCCCTTATGGCTTGTAAGGTTTCTGATGAGAAGTCTTCTGTTAGTCTGGTAGGTTTTCCTTTATAGGTGACCTAACGCTTTTTTCTCACTGCTCTTAGAATTCTTTCCTTCATGTTGACTTTAGATGGCCTGATGACTACATGCTTGGGTAATATTCTATTTGCAATAAATCTCTCAGGAGTTCTTTGAACTGTTGGTATTTGAATGTCTAAATCTCTAGCAAGGCTAGGGAAGTTTTCCTCAATTATTCAAATTATTCATTCAAATATGTTTTCCAAACTTTTTGCTTGTTCTTCTTCATGAAAACCTGTGACTCTTAGTTTTGGACATTTTACACAATCCCATGTTCCCTTCCCTCCCCTCCCCTCCTCTCCCCTCCCCTCCCCTATCCCTTCCCTTCCCTTCCTTTTCTTTCCTTTCCTTTCTTTTTTGACAGTCTCGCTCTTTCACCAGGCTGGAGCTCAGTGCCATGATCTCGGCTCACTCTAACCTCCATCTCCTGGGTTCAAGCGATTCTCCTGCCTCAGCCTCCCTAGCAGCTGGTTCTACAATCATGTGCCACCACACCCAGGTAATTTTTGTATTTTAGTAGAGATGAGGTTTCATCATGTTGGCCAAGATGGTCTCAATCTCTTGACTTTGTGATCTGCCCACCTCAGCCTCCCAAAGTGCTGGGATTACAAGCGTGAGCCACCGCACCCATCCACAATCCCACATTTCTTGGAGACTTTGTTCATTTCTTCTCATTCTTTTTAAATTTTGTCTGATTAGGCTAATTTGAAAGCCTTGCTTCCAGCTCAAAACTTCTTTCCTCTACTTGGTTCAGTCTATTGTTAAAACTTTCCACTGCATTTTGTAGTTTCCTAAATCTGTCTTTCATTTCTGGAAATTCTGATTGGTTTCTCTTTAAAATATCTATCTCAGAAAAATTTTCATGTATAGCCTGAATTATTTTAAAAAATTTCTTTATATTTGTTTTCACTTTTCTCTTGTATCTCCTTGAGTAACTTAAAAATCAACATTTTGAATTCTTTATCTGATATTTCACAGATTTCATCTTGTTTGGATCCACTGCTGGAGAATTAGTGTGATCTTTTGGGAGTGTTATAGAACCCTGTTTATATATATATATAGCCAGAATTATTTTTCTCATTCCTTCTCATTTGGGTGGATTATTTCTTCTAATAATTTTGAATATTTATTTTTTATTTGACTGGGTTTTCAAAAATTAATTTCTTATTTTTCCCCTGGGAGATGTGACTTTAATGTTTAGTTTATTGTCACCTAGCTTTGGATCTGGGTGTTTTCAGTGGTGAAGGCTCTGTAAGAGTTCCTTGGTTATAGAGAATCTTTGTGCAATTGCTTCTCAGATGCTGGTTGTAGTAACAATGTGCTGGGTATATGAGAAGGTTCACTGTCTCCTGTGGGCTGGAAGGGAAGATGTCTCATGAAACATCTTGTTCCCCAGTAGTATGCACTTAAATTTTTTTTTTTTTTTTTTTTGGTCCCAGTGTTTTAATCACTGGGTTGAACAGTTCAGACTTTAGATCAGTGAGAGGTGTCCATGGGTAAAACTGGCTGTGGCTAAAGCAGGTGGATAAATGCAGTAGCCCAATGGTGGGCAGAGGTCCTAGCCTTGACAAAGCAGCTGTGTAACCTCTTAGTGAAATGTAGCAGGGTGTTTTCAGGGGGAAGGGAGGGTGCCACCGCAGCTCCTTCCAGGCCAGCAGGAAAGTAATCCATGTCCCAGTCACTCCTGACCCAGCGTTCCAGCTATTCAGGTCAGACAAGCACCTCTTTTCATCTTCAGGAATGCTGATGTTCCATGTAGAGATGGATTATGACTCCATCTCTCATAGAAGCCTGAGCCTGGAGGACACCCCTCCTGTGAAGACACAATCACCCTGAAGCTTTTCAGAAGGGCTGTCAATGAACACACCCATACGGAGCTCCCATAAGAGAAGCCCCAGCTGTGTCTGCAGTGGTGGGCAAAAGGGAGAAGAAGCCCCTTATACAAGACCCTTCCTGAGCACCAGGGCTGCCTGACTGTCGTAGAGCTGCAGGCTTTCCCCACTGAGCTCAGCACTGCACCTGTGCCTCTGCTGAAAGAAACTTCCCACTGGAAGAAAGTTCAGGGACCCAAGGCCTGCAATCTGGTTACTTTTGTCCCAGGGAGTGCTCCCTTAATGTCCTTCACTCCCTCTACCCCTGGAAGTAGCAGTCCCTGAGGGCCATACCACTGTGAACCCTGTTGTCCCTGGGTCTAGCCACCCAATGGGGCTGCCCCCTCCAGGCTGGTGCTGGAAATGTCTCCAAGGGATCCAGTGATGAGAATTGTCCTCTAGTCTCCCAACAGTGGGGACCAGCACCAGTTCTAATGGGATGGGAGGGGAGTGGCATTGACTTTGTGAGACTTTCTTGGTTATAAATAGATTTAGTGTGTTAGCTTTCTCAAATTCCAGCTGTAGTCCTAATGTACTGGGCACCTAGACAGACTCCAGATCTTCCGGTGAGCCAGGGTGAGCAGGTGATGGCGATAGCTGAGGTTGTGCAAAAGATTTCTCCTTTCTGAGCACTGTGTTATTTTTTCACCTGGTTCACACTGTAGGCTGCTGCCTACTGCTTCTTTCAAAGCATGTGTGGTTTCTTTCAGGTTTTCTGTTAAGTTCTTGTGTTGGTTCTGAACATTCTAGTCTTTTTCCTGCAGCTTTAGACATCCAACCTGATATTACCAGGATGACTGGAGTTTGTGGCTGATGCCTACAGAACAAGAGGTGCATCCCTTCCCAGACATCTTATCTGTTGTCCTGGGTAATAAAGACATTCAATTTTTAATTTTTTAAAATTATTATTATTTTTTGAAATGGAGTCTTGCTCTGTTGCCTATACTTGAGTACAGTGGCACAATTTTGGCTCACTCTAACCTCCGTCCCCTGGGTTCAACCGATTCTCCTGCCTCAGCCTCCCAAGTAGCTGGGACCACAGGTGTGTGCCACCATGCCTTGCTAATTTTTATAATTTTTAGTAGAGATGGGGTTTCACCACGTTGGCCAGGCTGGTCTCAAACTCCTGACCTCTAGTGATCTGCCTGCCTTGGCCTCCCAAAATGCTGGGATTAGAGGCATGAACTACTGCATCTGATTTCAATTTTTTATTTTTTCAAAAATTTTTATTTTTAATTATTATGGATACATAATAGTTGTACATTACCCTGATAATTTTTGAAAGATTTTGTAAGAATTAATACACACAAATGTATTCAACAATGTTTATTGAGTCACTAACAAATGCAAGGATCCAGGTTAGACCCGGGGTGTATGAAGATGAATCAGGCAGACCTGTTCTTGCCTTTATGAACTTTTTATTTTCCATAAGAGATGGACATTAAACTCATAACCATTTGCAGGCATGATTCATAAAACGTGCACGTGAGTACTTCCGTATGGACATCTTATGGGAAGAAGCCCCAAGAAAGAGTTTGTTAAGCTGAATTCTTGAAAGCATGGAGGACTCCCTAGGAAATTTGTTCTAGATACAGAAAATAATGTTTCCTTTTATAGCTCTCTCTACCCAAAGTCATGTTTCTTCGCTTCAGTATTCAGTAAGCTGTGGAAAGCTCAATGTTGAGTTAAAATTTGTACCATCATAAGCTCAAAACAGCTATATCAAGGAGCATAAGCAGGGACCATCTTGTAGAAAACCCTAGATGTTTGTTTCTACTTACATCTCCTTCATCTCCTGCAGTGAGGTAGGATTTTTGCATACATTTTCCTCCCCTCTATCAGGGGACTTAGGCAATGTCTGGAAAAATTTTTGGTTGTCACAATTGCAGGTGAAAGCATCTAATGAATAGAGACCAGGAATGCGGCTAAAAATCCTCCAATTCCCAGGATAGTAACCCCACCCTCCAGCTCCCCACAGAGAACCACAGAACCGGGTGAGAAGTGTCAGTAACTCTGCCTCCTCTGGTATCCTCTGGACTTCAGGCTCCTCAGTGTCAGCGCAGGGTGGCAGCTGACCCTGCTCTGCACACACATGCTCTGTCCTGGATGCCCTGGAGGGGTGAGTCCTTGTCCTGCCAACTACCAGCTCTGCAGCTGGGAGGTCTCTTAAATTCCTTAAGCTTTAGTTTTCTCCTCTGGAAAACAGCAATGCCTTCCTCACACACTCATTTAAAGCCCTTATCAACTCTGAAGGAAGTTCAGAGCTTCTAAAATTTATATCCTAATTTATGTTATTTTTCCTTTTGAAAGTTCAAACAAAAGAAATACGTCCCCAAATTACAGCTTAAGTGACAATGTAAAAGGAGAGCGTATTGGCCTTTGAAATGGCCCTGGCACTGAACAATGGTACAGGTTAGATTATCAAGCCTTCATTGTCTCCAGCCTGAGACTGGGGCCATGCCACCATCCTATGCCTGCATCTGTCACGTCTATGGCCTGCATCAAACTTCTTTTTTCTCTTCTTTTTTTTTTTTTTTTTGAGACAGAGTCTCGCTCTGTCACCAGGCTGAATTGGAGTGGCACAATCTCGGCTCACTGCAACTTCTGCTTCCTGGGTTCAAGCGATTCTCCTGCCTCAGCCTCCCAAGCAGCTGAGACTATAGGCGCATGCCACCATGCCCAGCTAATTTGTGTATTTTTAGTACAGACGGGGTTTCACCATGTTGGCCAGACTGGTCTCAATCTCTTGACCTTGTGATATGCCTGCCTTGGCCTCCCAAAGTGCTGGGATTACAGGTGTGAGCCACTGCTCCCGGCTGCATCACACTTTTTAATGCATGGCAAATTGGCCTGTGATTTAGATTGCTTTCACTTGCTTTACCATGAGCCGGCGCTAAGATGCTACCATTGTTAATGACTGAGTGCCCTTCTGCTCTGCCCTATTCCTAGATTCCAGAGAGCTGTGGGCCCCCCACCCAGGCACAAGAGCAGCCTCTTCCTCCAAGTCTGAGCTACGGAGAGAGAAGTTCCAAGGGTGCTCGTGACAGAAGCCCTGTCTTCCCCTGACGCCATATGTCATGTATGGTCATGTCAAGACGCTGGCACTCAACAATGAGCCTCCAGGATGTTCCAGAATATATGCCTGATCACCTGCCCTATCTTCAGCTCACCCTGGGCCTGGCCTTGCCAGGTGAACCTCATTCCTACCTTTGCAGTGTGTAGAGTCCAGTGACTCTTTTTTTCGTTTTTTGAGACTGAGTCTTGCTCTGTCGCTAGGCTGGAGTGCAGTGAGTGCGGTGGCGCGATCTCGGCTCACTGCAACCTCCGACTTCCTGGTTCAAGTGATTCTTCTGCCTCAGCCTCCTGAGCAGCTGGGATGACAAGCACATGACACCATGCCCAGCTACTTTTTGTATTTTTAGTAGAGATGGGGTTTCACCATGTTGGCCAGGATGGTCTGAATCTCCTGAACTTGTGATCTGCCCACCTTGGCCCCCTAAAGTGTTGGGATTACAGGCATGAGCCACCGCACCCGGCTGAGGCTCTTTTTTTTTTTTTTTTTTTTTTTTGCCTCGGGGTTGCCCAGGCTGCTCTCAAACTCCTGAGCTCAAGCAATCCTCCTGCCTTGGCCTTCCAAAGTGCTGGGATTACAGGTGTAAGCCAAAGTGCCTGGCCAAAGGGCATTAATTTAAAAATATACCCATAGCAGTGAAATTAAACTGGGAAAAGAGCTGCAGAGAGGAAGAAAGGGCCAGTCCTACCGATGCAAATAAGTCAGGGTCTGGTGCAGCCAGGAGGCCACTGAAAGCTCAGCTGAGGCTGTGACAGTGAAGATGGGCCTGCCATGAAGGATGAAGGATTTCTCGAGGAGCTGTGGAGAGCTGGGTGGGAGAGGCCAAAGCTTGCAGGCTGGAGCGAAAGAAGATGACTCTGTGCTGGAGGGTGGGCCTAGGAGGAGAGTGCAATGACAGGAAATCGTGCACTTCACTCTAAGCATCCCAAGTGGGGCAGGGCCAAAAAGACTGGGAGGTGGGACCCTATCTCTCCTTCCTAACTTAACTCCCTAACTGCCAGCAGTAGAGATCCCCCACCCATGATAGGAGTAAGCAAGTTTTCCACATCACAGCAGCACTCTCTGCAGAGCCTCCTGCCAACTATGTTGCATCACTCAACCCTCTCACCCCCCAGGATATCCTGGCAGCATCTCAGATCTCACAAGCAAAGAGAGACAGGAAAGTTTCTGCAGGAGAAGGATATGGTCAGGCACATGAATGGAAAACCTCTTGCCTCCTGCCAGGACAGTGGATTGGAGTAGGCAGGGGACCAGTTTGAATTCTGCTGGGAAGTGAATGATGGTGGCAGTGGCAAGGGGAGGGGTGGATGCATTCCTGTGAAATCTCAGAACTAGGATGCAAAGGTCTCAGAGTTATAGTTTGGGGGCTGATTGAGAAGGAGCTGGCAGATGTGACTCCTGCGCTTCTGGCTATGCACTTTCATGGACAGTGGCTGCTCATGTGCAGAAGGGTTTGCTTAGAAAATCCCCTAGAATGGTGCCGTGTTAGGGCAAGTGATGGAGGTGTTGTGTGTCCATGTGCCCTTGTCTCATCCTGAACACCTGTTTCCTAAATGTGGCCCATGCTCCCCAGCCTACACCTCCACTTGCAACACTCCACTTGCCGTCTCCCTCTTCTCTTGGCCATCCCCATGCCCCAAATCTTTACTCTTCCTTCAGTGTTTGGCTAAGTTGATTTGCCCTCCAAAAATGCATCTTCAGCATCCTTAGCCAGGCATAGAGTCAGAATGTCACTTATTTAAACAGAACCTCAGAGTCTGAAAGGAACTCACAGTCATCAGTTGCCATAAGCAATGACAGTCTTTCAATCCTGAGTCAGTGACAAGGAGCCTTAGCGTAGTCTTCTATACGATTCCCCTTTCCCATGGGGGTACCTCAAGTCTTCTCTGCCAAGTGCTCTCACACCTCTCTTCCATAGCTCTGAGTGCCAGAAACATCTGCCCATCAGGCTGCTGTAGCTGGAAGCTGGGTGGTCTGCCCTGGAGGATTGGGGTGAAATGCAACTTCCACCAGATGTGTTCCCTTTTAGGATGTAATACATGAGGAGTTGGTTTCTGCATGGCAGAACCCACCTTTCCCTGTCCAGTGTTGATGACTAGTCTTCACCAGAGTTGTCCATTAGCTCCTGTGCAGAAAACATCCCCTTTGTGTCTAGTGTTTGCTTCTGGGCTGTCCTTTGCCCACTGCTCCTAAGAAAGGGGGATAACCCTGCACTCTTTCCTCTAGAGATGTACATCCTCTAGGCCCACAGGGGTCACCTGAGACATCTGTCTTATGACTGGTGATGATTGTTACACTATCTTCACCCTTCAATACCATCTGGAGAACAGGGGTCTTGTTGCAGTGAAGCACCTAGCACAGTTGCTGGCACAGAGGAGGTCCTCAGGCAATGTTTGCTGAGCCCATGTCTTATGAGGAAGGAGATTCCAGGAGACAGAAAGAAGCAGTCGAGCATGCCCTGGTGCCTTCACTGCTGTTGGACAGCTGACACTCGGAGGATGCCCTCCTGGAGCTCCCGAGTAATTCAAACTTCTGACTTCTCACATTTTAAATAGTATTTCAGTTTCCAATCCTGATTGGAAAGGAAGGGAGGGTGGGGAGAGGGAGGCTGGGGGAGGGCCGCGAGCCCAGTGCAGTGATCAAGAACACACCCCCCACAGCAGGGCTGCCAGGGGTCTGATCATGGCTCTGCCACTCACCGGGTTGTTTTACCTCTCTGCGCCTTGGTTTCCACATCTGAAAATGCATATAATAACCCCCATTTCCTAAGCTATTAGGAGCATGCACTGAGTTAATATATGTGAGGACTTAAAATAGTGCCCATTGATGTGTTAGCTGTCATTGTGCTATAAGCACTTGTTGGAAAAAAAAAAGATCTTAGAATTTTCAAAAATGCATCAAGGTGAGTCTTATGAAAAAACATCAGAACTCTGTGTTGGATGTTTTATACTTACTTTACAGTTTATTAGATGGATTTAATTTGAATTATAAATCGGATAGGGACACCATAGTCTCCTCTGTCCTTAGAGCATCTGAAAACCTTAATGCAATGTTGATGGGGAAGACAGGGAAAGGAAGAGTCCTTGACAGAGAGAATGGAGGGGAGTGGCGACAGGGCATGGGAAGGCACAGGTGGGAAGCCTTCCCCTGAGAGAGGAGGAGCACTTGGTTTCACCCCTCCTTCCCTCCTGCTCCTCACTACATCCCCAGGATTAGCTCAGCGTGGCTGAAAGGAGATATCCAGGGTCCGTTCCTTGCAGGCACACCTCACCATCACAGTGAGCTTTTATGCAGGAGACCTGGTGCTGACCGTCACCTGCCCACCAGAGCACATCTCTTGAACCAGCTACTTCCATTCATCTTGAGTGCTCCTTGCTACTGGATTCTGTTTGTATCTAATCCCACTTATTACTTTCCTAACAAACCTAGCTCTCATGTGGGTTTAATTTCGAGGGCAGAAAAACCCTTGGCTGGAGGGGGTCATGCAGTGCCAGCTCTGTTTCTACCACTTATCTGTGCCATGAATCCATTCTGTCAGGCATGTTGATGCCTCCTGTCTTATTTGGACACTGAAGATGAAGTGACATGCAAGGCAGATCCAGTCTCTACTCTCCTGTGGGCAAATAAGCCAAGTGCAACCGCCAAGCAAAGAAATCGAACCCTTGAGATTTTTGGTAAGAGTCATGAGCTTGCAATCAGGCTCAGAGATGGAGAGCTATGATATTTGGGCGCGTTTCTTGGCATCACCTAGACTCGGTTTTCTCACTCTAAGATGGGTATAACTTTGCCTACATGGTAGAGTTGTCATGAAAAGAAACATTTCATACAATACTTGGTGCAGGGTCTAGCATGGAGTAAATGGGCAGTAAGAGTACGATTCTCCCTCTGAGAGAAGGACTTTCAAGAGTGAACATTCTATTGCTGTGTAAAAAAAAAAAAAAAATCACCGTAGGACTTGGTTACTTTAAAGAACCAACATTTAGTATCTGTCAATTAGTGTGGGTCAAAAATTTGGGAGTGGCTCAGCTGGTGATGCAGGCTCAGGGCCTCTCAGGAGACTGCAGTCAGGATGTCAGCTGGGGCTGTAGCCCTCTGGAGGCTCAATTCCACCATGAGTCCCCCCCCATGGCTGTAGGCTCGGGGCCTCAGCTCCTCAGCACAGTGAATTTCTCCGTAGAGCTACTTGAGTGTCCTTACAACATGGTGGCTGGCAACTTGCCTAAGAGAGAACAGGGAGTGGGGGAGAGAACCAAGAGATAGAGTAGCCACAATGCCCCTTATGTACTAATCTTGGACATCACACATGCCCCTTTTACTATATTCTATTTGTTAGAAGCAAAGCACTAAGTATATCTCGTACTTGAGGTGGGAGGAATTAGCCTCCACATTTTAAAGTGACAATTATCCAAGAACTTGTGGACATCATAAAGAGAATGAACGATCCAGACACGGAGGGCCTTCCTAGTATATTTGTGTCTTGGTCTTCTGTCGTCTCTAGACTCTGAGCTCTCATGTAAATAAAAAATTAAACCTTCTCATCTTTCCCGTTGTGATTTATGAAAATTAAGCCTCCCCATCCTCTTCAGTCTGCCTGGTGGAGCTAAACTGTGAACTTTCCCTTTACTGACCATTTACACTGTGAGACCATTCCATCCAACAGTCAGTGTGGATGCACACTCTTCACCTACGTGGAGCTTAGTCGCTGAAATTTAGACAGGCTTGCCCAGGGACTTCAGCTCTGACATTAAGGTGTGTGTTTTAGCCTCACCAGAGGGGAGCAAGAGGATTTCTCCATCAAACAAAGAGGTCAGCTCTCCAAAGCATCTATAAAACCAAAGTCAAGCTTGCTATTTTGCTGGTCTGTTTAGCCAAGGCCTGTATGTTCTCTCAATTCCCACCAGAAAACACTGTATTTCTGGGAAATTGCACCATGGATTCTGTTGACTGCTGCAGTTTTTCTGCCTTGGCAATGTCCTGAAGGAACACAGAGATCCACAAAAAAGAGTTCAGATGCTTTTCTGAAATTTTATGTGAAGCCAGTGGCCGTACACGAGGTTTTTGGAGAGTCTAGAATTTTTTCAGACTCTCTCAAGGTATTCAATGACAGTCCCTCTGCCTCCCACTGAAGCAGAGATACGTCAACAGAAATGTTAAAACCCACAAGCTTTACTCCCTAGAGCAAAGGGTGTGGTTTTCTTCTGATGCTTGTGACTCTGGTATACCAGGTGAGTGGAAGGACAGATGCTTTGACTGTGTGATGGTGGCTGCATCTGCCCTCCCCCACCTGCAATTAAACTGAACTTCAAGATGGGAAGGGCCATGCCACCCTCTTCCGTTAGTGAACAGGGCTTTCTTAACAAACGGTTGTTGAATGGAGCTTTTGCATGCTTGCTAGAGCTTGGTTAAGGAGCCATTTCTGGGCAATAGTTCCTGTTGCTGTGTGCAGGTCTTGCCCAGAATAGAACTGAGTTTTAGCTTGTGCAAAATAAGCAAGGCAAGGTCCAAACAAAATTGAAGAAATAAATGCAATGCCTCTAACCCTGCCCTTTTTTGACTCCCTAGAGTCCTTGCCTTCTTCCTCTCTCCCTCCCTTAGCAAAGATTTAACCCAGATTCACCACCTGGCTATCACTGTGCTGAGGGCCAGGAAATTGAGATGAATGGGATGCACTCACTACCTTGGAGCTCCATGTCTAGAAACGCTGGTGTTTAATAATCAAACACACTCAGAACCCACTGACACCATGGATCAGGAACAAGACGCCTCCCAACCCACCCCTATAGTCTGTTCTCAGCACAGCAGCCTGAGTAGTACTTTACAACATAGATGAGATTCACCACTTTCCTCCTCTGCTCCAAAATCCTTCACTGCCTGACCGTTACACTCTGAGCAGAAGCCCACTCTCATCGACTTGCAGGACCCCACGTGATCTCCTCACCCCATATGTCTCCCCTCCACACTCTTCCCTCCTGCCTCTCTCACTCCTGCACAGCCTCACTCCCTTCCAGCCACGTGTGCCTTCATCCAGTTCTGGAAGCAAGCATCATTGCGGGGCTTCTTCTTACCACAGGGCCTTTGCACTTGCTGTTGTCTCTTCCTGGAATGCCTTTCTCAGTAGGTCCCGTGGGTGGCTTCTCCTAGTTGTTCTGGTCTCACTGCAATAGTTGCGTCTCATGGAATCTTTCCTTGTTTATGCTTTTCTGAACGGCCCTCTCACCCCATCACTCTACACCCGTCGACCTTCACCATGTCCTTTTTGCAGGTGTCCAGCCTTTTTGCCGTTGCATGTGTCCATCACTAGAAGGCCATGCAGTGGGGAGGGGCCAGCTCACCTCTGGGATCCTCAGTGCCCACCACACTGTGGCAGTGAGTTAGCGCCAGCTAGTGTTTGTTGGATGAACAAAGCCCAGATCTGTTTGATTCCAAACCCTATGTTCTTCCCACTACCCAGCCCACCCTGCCAGGATCTTACCCCACCTGCTATTCATCCCCACATAAGAGGAGCCTCCCTTTTGTATAGGTCTAATTTCCACGTATAGTGGCATTGCACTGATAATATCAGCATCCAGAATGGTAGTAGGTGCTCAGTATACATGTGTAATTTGAATAAATGAATGAGTAAAGGGATGAATGAATGAATGAACAAATAGAGTTTAACCAGAGGTGGTAACTCTCGCTAGGAGGGTTGGGGGCCTTCCCAAAGGATGCAGATGTGAGCTCTTTCTGAGGACAACTGGAATCAGCGCAGGGAGGCAGGGCAGGGCATAGGTGGGCAAGAGTGTCCCCTCCTCCGTGGTCCCTGGCCCCTTCCATGTCCCGGTCTCCTGCTTCCTCTCCACTCTGCGCTTGAACAGGTTCAGGTGTGCCCTAGCTTAAAAAACACCCAATTCACCTGCCCCAGCTGTGCCTTTTAGCTCACATCTCCTTTCTTTTCCTTTCATGCCAACCTTCTCAAATGAGAGTTCCCTATTTCTTTCCCCCTTTCTTCTCCACCTGCTCCCTCCTGAAACTTTTATAGCATTTCTCATGCAGAGCTATTATTCTCCTTTGGAAATGGAACTCTATTGAGTAAAGGGGGGCAAGACAGCTTAAGATCAAGAAGTCCTGTGAAAAGGAGAGTGATTTTGAAGACATTATGCCCGTGGTGGAGGATGGGATGGAGAGGAAGAATGCCACGGCCCTTTAGGAAGGTGGAGATGGGCCCGGTAAGCCCTGGGAGGCAGCCGCATCCCCATTCCTGAGAGATCATGCCATTCTTAGTGTGCTGTGATCATGGGCACCTCAGTGTTAGGACCTGTGAGAAAAATAAAATAAATTGTGCATATATTAGTGTATCTATGGATGCATACACACATATATGCATGTATAAACATGCAAACAAAACATAAATGTGTTCATCAAACTAGCGGCTCAGTGTTGTAGATTTTGGCTACTATCGCTTCATTTAGAGCTGTGTGCACAATTAGACCTAGAAATTCTGCTTGTAGTCATTTATCTTAAGAAGATGCTCACATATGTATGCAAAGATGCATATTTCACAATATTCATTGCAGCGTGGTCTGTAATAGCCTTCTGCATGTCCGCGGACAGGAGACAGGGTAAATAAATTCAGGTAGAATGAGGTGAGTGCATATAAATAAACAAGCACTGTGAAAGAAGACAAATTTACACTTGCCGATGTGGGAAGATCACCAAGACTCATTGCTTTGTGAAAAATGTAAGGGGCATTGTATTTTGAAAAAGACGCTAGGGGTATGCATATATGTGTAAGTGTGCATCCTTTTGTTATTTAAATTCTCACTGTGTTTCATTTTCATGATAATGTAAGATTGTCTGGTTTCATTCAATAATTTAAAATTGCTTCTTTAATGGCAAAGATAGTGCAGATAGCTGGGTCTAAGTCTCAAACTCTCAGGAGTTTAAACTGATGCATCTTATGTTGGTATGTTTTGCAAGCAGGAGGTGCGCAGGCTTTGGAAGTGAAGTGAAATGAACTCTTTCCTGTCTGGGGAAGTGGCTCCACTTTGAGACCCTTTCATGACACGTCCCAACCTTTGAGTCTGACAGTCATTTGGCACCCTCATGCCAGTGATTCCTTCAGACCAGGTGACAACATGCCCCATTTTCTCCCAATGCTTCTATCTGCTGGATATTTATTCAATATATGTTTTTCAGCACTTACCAGTAATGAAACACTGGGCTAGGAATATCAGGTGAGCAAAATTAGATGTGACTCTGCCCTCCTGGAGCCCACAGTCCAGAGGGAAAGACAGATTTTCGTCAAAGCACCTCACAAATAAAATGTCAATTGACAAGTGTGGGAATTGCTGCAAACAGGAAGGCCCAGGGCACTATGGAGATGTGTCATGGGGCTGCCTGCAGGGTTGTGCAGTCCATTCATTGACTAGGGGCTCCCTGTGTTTGTGGGGTGCCGTGAGAGGGACCTGCAATCTAGTCCACGCTTCACTGACCAAACTGCACTGGAGTGGAGAACTGTGTCTGCCTGGCAGGGGGCACTCTCTTCCCCTCCCTAGGCTGCAAGCCCTCAGCACTGTGCTGGCCCAGGACAATGCCCTTTCTAATTTTCTACACAGACAGGGAGCCACAGATTAATTCTCGAAGGATTGCCTCTGGGTTGGAGGTGTCCTTGGCTATGGCCTTATAGGGATACGAGAGGGCTTCCTGTAGGAAGTGACACATGAACTCTGAGGGGTGTCAGTTAGGTATGGAGAGGAGGGAAGAGTTCTCAAGCTCCAAAACAGCAAAGGCCCAGAGTGGAGAAAGTGTGGTAAGTGTGGGATGGTGGTGATGGGAGATATGCCAGGATGATGCAGTGAGCATCTTTGCAGATTCCCTTTTGCACACAGATGTGAATATTCTGTATGATAAATAAGAGTTTGACTTGCTGGGCCGGAGCTTGAACATACCCTTTGTCCATCTAACTAACAGAGAGAGGCTCTCTAAAAGACAATGGTATTTATTTGAGAATAGGGGGCTGCAACAGAAATAAGCTCACCTTAGTAAAGTATGTGCGAATTCAGGGAGGTCAAAGAAGACAAAGGCTTTTTAAAGGAAAGATGAAAAGGATTACATAATTGTTTTCAGATACTCATCCTTGGCTGCAAGGATTAATAACAAGGGTGATGCCAGTCCGAGGTTGGACAGGAAGTTGCTGGGCAGGTGTCCTTGCAGAAATATTTTTTTTGTGTGTGTATGTAAAGTTACAAGGGCCTCTGGGCAAGATTGCGGGTTTTGCAGAGTCTTTTGTAATAGTTCCTGTCATTAGACAGTTATGCACAAGAACCCTTTTGTTTATGGCCTTCCATGGCTCTATTTTTCAGATTTTTTAAAACACAAGTGACTCTATTTTGATTCTGAGTACTTTCACACTTTCAGTGAGACCCAAGCAAGAGGGGCCTCATTGGGCCACAAAGGAAGACTTCTCATCCTCACCTCTTCTGGCCAGAGCCAAGCTAACCTCACTGCTTACATAGAAAGGTCACCTTCATGTCCTTACTGGACTTCCAGCCAACTCCTTTTTTCTTAAGGACCTTCTCAGTATGGCTTGCAGGTATCACTGAAAGGAAAGAAATCTCTTGTTTTTTCTCAGCAATATGGTTAGGCTTTGTGTTCCCACCCAAATCTCACCTTGAATTATAATCCCCATAATCCCCACATGTTAAGGGAGAGACCAGGTGGAGGTAATTGAATCATGGGGGCAGTTTCTCCAATGCTGGTCTCATTACAGTGAGTTCTCACGAGATCTGGCGATTTTATAAGGGGCTCATCTGCCGTGCTCTGTCTCTTGTTGTCTGTGAAGAAGGTGTCTTGCTTTCTCTTCGCCTTCTGCCATGATTGTAAGCATCCTGAGGCCTCCCCAGCCACGTGAACTGTAAGTCAAACCTCTTTCCTTTCCTTTATAAATTACCCAGTTTGGGGCAGTTTTTTATAGCAGTGCGAGAACAGACTAATACAGTGAGGCAGCCACAGATGCCAACAACGGCTGGTTGCAGATGTCAGCCTGATCTTGCCTCAGGCTGGATGTATGTGGCTGTGTGAGGTGGACTGGAGATGGGTGTTCCCATTTCACAAGAAGGACCCCACCTGTGGAAGAAAATGCTGAGTGACAATGCTACAAGGACTTTAGAGCTATCAAGCCAGTGACTCTCTAAGGGCCCTAGAGCTTGCAAAAATGTTTCCAAGGAATACAGGAAGGGGAAGGAAAAGATGGAACTAGGACTTGCCATTTCTGCTTAATTACAGCTGCTCTTAATTTCTCTTTTCTCCATGATGGGGTCCCCTGGGCTATCATGTTTTTAAGTCTCACAGTACAGACAACTTTGTAATGGGTTGAAAATTGCTGAAGAGATCCAACGCTATGATTTTGTATAGGTAAGAAAACTGAGGGACAAAACTCTCAGCTATACAGGAAATCAGTGGCAGATCCTAGGCTGGGATCTGGAGCTTTTTGTTCCCAACCCTTGCTCTGCCTCCTCTAGGCTGGGAGTTTTTTAAATACAGCTGGGTTGTGAGCCCTGGCTGCAGATTAGAATCACCTGAGGAAGCATTTTAAACTTACCACACCTGAACCCCACCCCATCCATGCTATCAGAATCGTTAGCAGTGAGACCCAGGTGGCTGTAGTTTTGAAAGCTTCCCAGGTGATCTGAATGTGCAGAAAGTTCGGAGAACACTGCTGAGTAGAAACCTTTAATGGGAGTCATCAAAGTTGCCTTGGATGGAAAAATAAAACTGCAGTCGTTGTGCTGGACGTAAATTTTTCCATGTTGCTCTTCAATATTGTTATACTGTAGAAAACAAACCAGATTCAGAGGCAACCACGCTTTCATGCATGGTGCAACATTGCCCCAAAACATGAGTCTACACGGTTTCAAAGGGGCTCATGATCTCAATGTCAACATTATGCATATATAATGACATGCATATAATCAAACACTTAAGATCTGTGCATTTCACTGTATGTACATTTTACTTTGGAAGAAAGTACTCAGGTGCTATTTTTACCTCCCCAGAGTGATCTGGTAGTAATGTCATTCTCTCCAAGTGGATTCTAGGGCACTTGAACCTGTTTCTGAAGTTTGGTGTTGACCCTGTTGTTATAAATCCAGGGATTGCTGACTGTGGACTGACTCTCCCCTGACATCTTCCTTTGGGCTATTGGCCAATTGAAAGCAGCTCCAGGGGGAACTTGTGTAAAGGATATGTGTTCAGCGGGATGCATTCAGATGCCTGTGATGTTGCAGAGGAGTATGTTTCATATCCTAATTACATGAAGCTTGTTAAGCTGAAAGTGTTCAGATGTGCCTGGTTATGTCACTTAAGTGTCATCGGGGCATGACACAGAGCAGGGGCACAAAATGTGGAATCTCAGGATGTGGAGGGTCCCTAGGGGGCACTTCCTCATGTCTGCAAGGGGCTAGGTGTCTTGGTTTTCCAGTGCCCTGTTTATATCTACTGAGTACAACTCCTTAGGAAGATGCCGGAAGCTAAGGAGTCCTTTGTTGGAGCAAAGGCCCTTGCGTACTTGGTCCTTTGCAAGAAATGCAATCATTGAGAAGAGACAAGGTCTTTCTACCCCCACTCTCCGGTGGAAGCCTATTTATCTCCGCAATAGACAGTTTGCTCTTCACTCACTTGTCTAATCTATCTCCCAGCAAACTAATCTTCTCACTGAAAAATGTTGAGCTGTTACAGTTTCAAAACTCTGAATGTCTCACATATTTGCTGAAATTTTCCAGTATCCCAGGGGTCTGGACAAGTCTCTAAGCGTTTGTTTTGTATCCTAGGCCTTGATACTATTAATAATAGCAAGAGCTACAATGTATTCATAGAGCTGACACAATGCACCAGGCTTTATGTTGGGTGTGTTGCCTGCACTATATGCTATTTTTATAAAAAGTAAGATTTACATTGAAATGTATTCATCTTAAATGTGTAATTATATGAGCTTTGACAAATGTATAACAACCAAATGAAGATACGGAATTCGTTCTATCTAGATAATAGTAAGACCATTCAGATTTTGTTTCTCCTTTTTTCCCAGTTCCTTTAAAGTAAGTGTTCTTATATTTTTAATCAGCAAATAACAATTATGTATATTTGGGGGATGATTCAATGCATGAACATATTGTGGAAATATCTAATCAGGCTAATTAGTGTATCCATCCCTTCAAATATTTAACATCTTTGTGGTAAGATTTTCTCTGTTCTCACATCAGTTTTGGTAAGTTGTGTTTTCCATTTCATCTAAGTTGAGTTAATTGGCATAAGCTGTTTATAATAGTTTCTTGATATCTTTTTAATGTTTGTGGGATCTATCAGGATATATATTTTATTCTTTTTGTTGGTAATTTATCTTTTCTCTATCTTTTCTTGATTAGTATTATTAGGGGTCTAAACATTTTATTACTCTTTCCAAAGACATAACTTTTGGATGTGTTAATTTTTTTCCTACTTTTGTCTGTTTCCTATTTCAGTAATTACTACTCTTATAATTTCCAAAAGGTGATAAAATTAATTTCCTTGGTCACTTCCTATTCCTCCCACCTCCCAGTCCCTGACAACCGCTGACCAATTTACTTTATATTTCTATGAATTTGATTATTCTGGACATTTTATTCTATAGTCACAGAATCTGTGGCCTTTCCTTTCCCTCAACATGTTTTCAGAGTTTATTGACATTGTAGAAAATACTAGTACTTCCTTTCTTTTTATTGCCAAATTATATTCCATTGTATGAATAGACCACACTTTATCTTTCCAGTCATCAGCTGATGGACATTTGGGTGGTTTGTACTAGGAATACTATAGTTTTAAGAGTAGAATTGCTGAGTCATAAGTAACTATCTTAAGAAAATGTCAATAGGTTTTCCAAAGCGGCTGCCTCATTTTATAATCCCAGCAGACAAGTAAATGGTTTCAACTTCTCCACATCCATGTCAACACTTGTTACTTACTTTTTTATTTTAGCCATCTTAGTGTGAAGTGGTGTCTCATTCAAAGTGATTTGTTTCCTTTGTGATTTCTGCCCTGACCTATGGCTTACATAGAAGTGCGTTCTTTAATTTCCAAATCTTCTGGGTGTTTCTAGGGTTATTTTGATATTAATTAACATTACTTTCTAATTTAGTTCCATTGTGATCAGAGAACATTGTAAGATCTATTTCTTTTGAAACTTACATATTTTGAAAAACTGTATATTAGTGGAGTAATTTAGTATGTAGTGTTTTGAAACTGGCTTCTTTCACTAAGCATAATGCATTTTAAATTCTTCCATGTTTTGTATATATCCGTAGTTCCTTTGTTTTGCTGAATAGTTTTGTAAATATACTGCAATTCATTTCTCCATTTGGGTTACTTATAGTTTTTGACTGTTCATCATTTGTGTACAAAACTTTCTGTGGAGTGAAATAGCTGTGTCATTCACTGAGTGGATGTTTGACTTTATAGAATTTCCAAGGAATTTTCCAAAAATTTCCGAGGAATTTTTTAAAGTGGCTGAAACATTTCTATCTCGCTGGCAATGTATAAGGTTTTATTTGTTCCAATCCTGTCCCAAACTTGATATTCTGTTTTTTAATATTTTTTATTTTAAGCTCTGTGTCAGTTGCACAAAGGTGTCAATTGTTGTTTTAATTTGTATTTCCCTAATGACTAATTATATTTAACACTCTTTTATGTGCTCCTTGGGTAATAAATATCTTTGGTGAAGTGCCTGATTTTGTCTTTTCTTTTTAAATATCTTAGTATTGAGTTTTAAGGATTCTTTCTATATTCGGGATACAAGCCTTGTGTTAGATGCATGTTTTGGAAACGCTTATCTCAGTCTGTGGCTTCCCTTTTTATTTTCCTAATAAGTGTCTTAAAAAGAGCAAATGTTCTTAACTTTGAAGTCCAATATATTTCCATTTTTTCTTTTTAAAATTAAGCTTTATATTTTGAGATAAATGTAGATCCATATGCAGTTGTAGGGAATAACACAGAAGGACTCCATGTACCCATTCCTGTTTCCTTCAATGGTAACATTTTGCAAAATTTCAGTATTACCACCAGTATCTGATATTGATAAAACCAAATCCAGAACAGTTCCATCACCACAGGGGGTCTCATGTTGTCCTTTATAGCCACACCTACTTTCCTCCTGCTCCCGTCACCCCCTTAAACCTTGGACGCCACACATTTTTTTTCTTTATTTCTATAATTTTATTTCAAGAATATTATATACATTGAATCATACAGGATGTAACCTTCAAAGATTGGCTTTTTTCACTCTACATATATCCCGTGAGGTTAATCCAAATTATGGCATGTATCATTAGTTCATTCCTTTTTTATTTGAGTAGTATTCCCGTGTGAATGTGCCACAGTTAGCTCCACCATTTGCCCACTGAAGGACATTTTCGTAGTTTTCAGCTTTTGGCTGTCACAGGCTGTGAGATTCCTGTACAAGTTTCTGCATAAACACAAGTTTCATTCTCCAGTATAATCGCCCAAGAGTATGATTGCTGGTAATTCTGTTATTAGTTTTAAAAGAAACTTTCAAACTATTCAGAATAACTATACCATTTTAAATTTCATGAGCAATCTGGGAGCAATTTAGTTTCTCTGCAGCTTCACAGAATTTGGCGTAATCATTATTTTTAAAGATTTCTGCCCTGTTGAGAGGTGTGCAGTGAATTCTGGGTGTGGCCCTAATTTCCATATCCTAATGGCTAATGATGTTGAACATCTTTCCAGATGCTTATCTGACATCCATGTCTCCTCTTCAGTGAAACGTCTGTTCATGCCTTTTGCCCAATTTTTAATTGAATTTTTTAATGTTGAGTTTTACAGATCCTTTATACATTTAAAAAAATAAGGTTTTTTTTGAAAATATAATTTGCAAAAATGTTTCCTGTTCTCTCATTTGTCTTTTTATTTTCTTGACAGGCTCTTTTGCATAGCAAAATGATTCATTTCAATGAACTTCACCAAGTGCTTTTAGTGTAAAGTGGAAAAACTCTTTGCCTAACCCTAGATCCCCAAGATTTTCACCTATGTGTATACGGCTATGTATATATATTTTTAAATTTGTAGTTTTTTGTTTTGTTTTGTTTTTGAGATGGAGTCTTGCTCTGTAGCCCAGGCTGTCAGACTCCCCAGCAGCTGGGATTACAGGCGCTCGCCACCACGCCCGGCTAATTTTTTGTATTTTTAGTAGAGACGGGGTTTCACCATGTTAGCCAGGATGGTCTCGATCTCCTGACCTTGTGATCTGCCCACCTCGGCCTCCCAAAGTGCTGGGATTACAGGCGTGAGCCACCGCGCCCGGCCTAATTTGTAGTTTTATGTTTCACATTTATGTCCATTCATTTCGGGTTTTTAAAAAAATTGTTTAACTTAGATTGAGGTTCAGATGTTTGATTATGGGTGTCCAATTGTTCCATCACCAGTTTTTGAAAATACTATAATGCCTTCATTGAACAGCTTTCACACCTTTGCCAAAAATAAATTAGGCATAATTGTGTTGGTCTGTTTCTGGATTCTCAGTTCTATTGATGTGTTCGTCTGTTCCTACACCAATATTACACCATATTTGTCACTGTAGCTATACAGGAAGACTTACTGTAGGGCACAGTGGTACCGTATTTATCACTGTAGCCATACAGGAAGATTTATGGTAGGGCACAGTGGTACCGTATGTATCACTGTAGCCATACAGGAAGACACTGTTGGGCACAATGGTACCGTATTTATCACTGCAGCCATACAGGAAGACTTACTGTTGGGCACAATGGTACCGTATTTATCACTGCAGCCATACAGGAAGACTTACTGTAGGGCAGAGTGGTACCTCCCCCTTTACTCTTCTTTTTTCAGTCTTATTTTAGCTATTCTAGAGCCTTTCCCTTTCTATGTGAAGTTTCTAATAAGCTTGTCTATTATGACCACCACCTTACTTGAATTTTGACAGGAATTTATTAAACCTGCATACCAATGTGGAAAGATTTCATACCTTTACGACACTGACTTTTCCAACCCATGAACACAGATGTCTCTCTAATTATTTAGGTCTTTGATGTCTTCTATTATATTTTGTAATTTTCAGCACCTAGATCATGGGTGTGTTTTGTTAGAATTATACGTAAGTATTTTACTTGAAGCTTTTGTAAACGCTATTGTGTTTTTTATTTTGGAAACTTGTTTGTCCTTAGTATGTATATGGAAATGAAATTGATTTTGTTGTTGATTTTGTATCCTACAATCCTGCTGAACTTACGCACTAGTTCTAGGGGATTTTTGTAGATCTCTTGGAATTTTCTACGTGGTATAACAATAGTAAGAGCACACATACTTGCGTTTTTCCTAATCTTAAGAGGGACATATTCATTTTTTCACCATTAGATACGATGTTAGCTATAAAATTTCAATGATACCTTGCATCAATTAGAAATTGTCTTGCTATAGACATGGTGGCTCACGCCTGTAATCCCAGAACTTTGGGAGGCCATGGTGGGCAGATCATGAGGTTACCTGGACGTGGCAGCACACACCTGTAATCCCAGCTACTAGGGTGGCTGAGGCAGAAGAATTGCTTGAACCCATAAGCAGAGGTTGCAGTGAGCCGAGATCACGCCATTGCACTCTAACCTGGGCAACGAGAGTGAAACTCCATCTCAAAAAAAGAAAAAAAAAAAAAAAGGTCTTATTACAAATTTGCTTAGACTGTTTATCTGAAATGGATGTTAGATTTTGTCAAATGTTGCTTCACCTATTGAAGATCATATGGATTTTTAGACTGTTAATGTGACATCAATTTATTCTTAAATTTTAAATCTTTCCTGCTTTCTTGGGATAAAACTGACTTAGCCGTGATGTATTATATTTTGTATGTAATGTTGCATTTGATTTCCTGAAATAAAAATAATTTCTGCTGGTACATTTATGAGAGAGAATGGTTTGTAGTTTTATCTTACGTATTTGGGTTTGTTATGAGAGTAATGTTGCTTTCAGAGAATGGGTTGGAAAGTATTTCCCTCTTCTAGGATTTTCCGGATTATTTTGTGTAGATTTGATTAAGTGTTTTGTGCTGTTCACTAGTGAAGCCCTCTGGACCCAGAATTTTTTTGTTGGAAGGTTTTAAAATACGCACTCAATTTCTTGAAAAGATATGTGGCTATATAGGTTATTCATTTCCTCTTGATTGAGTTTTATAGTTTGTTTCTTTTTTAAACTGCTTATTTCACCTAATTTGTTCAAATTTACTGACAAAGTTATTCATAGTATTTTCTTACATGTAGTGTCTGTGGTGAAAACACTGCTTTCAATTTGGATATTGGTAATGCGTGTCTTTACTCTTTGCTTCTTGCTCCGTTTGGCTGTGGTTTTATCATTTCGTTGATCTTCTCAAAGACTCAGGTTTTGGTTTCATTGTTTTCTGTTTTTCTAATTCTTGAAATTCATTCCATTCCATTTTTTTTCTGTTTACTTTGGATTTGAATCTTTTTACAATTCCTTAAAATGAGTGTTGCTACAGTCATTGATGTGGAACATTTACCTTCTCTAATAGAGGCATTCAATACTATAAATTTGCCCCTAAATACTGCTTCAGCAGCATCCTACCAATTTTGTAATGTTATTTTAATTTTCATTCAGTTCAAAGTGCTTTATTATTACCATTTTGTGTTTTGAAGTAGTTTTAGAAATATTTCATCTCCAAATACGTGAAGACATTCTAGATATATTTCTGTAATTGATTTGTAGTTTAATTTTATTGTGGTCAAAGAACATATCTTGTATTATTTGAAAACTTTGAAATATATACAGACATGTTTTATGACTCAATTATAGTCTAACTTGATAAATCTGTGTGCATTTAAGAAGAACATGTATTCTGGTGTAGCTGGGTGAAATGTTCTGTAAATGCCAGTTAGATAATATTTGTTGATAGTATTGTTCCTTTTTCTATAATCTTACTGATATTCTGTGAACTTTATCAATTATTGAGTGAGATGTACTGAAATCTCTGAATATAATTGTGGTTTTTTCTATTTTTTCCTATATACTGTTTTTAGGTTTTCTTTATTCTGAGAGTTTATTTAAATGTACAAACTTTTAGAATTTTTTTTTAGTGAATTGAACCCTTTGTCATCATTAAATGACCTTTTTTGTCCTTAATAATGTTCTTTGCTTGAAAATCTACTTGGTTGGACATGAATATAGATACTCCAACTTTCTTTTGATTATGTTAGCATGATATCTTTTCCATTATTTACATTAAACTTAGTTCTGTCTGTAGATTAAAGTACATCATTTCTTCTAGGCAACATATATTGGATATTACTTTTTAAATCAAATGTGACTTCTCTGCCTTTTATTTATAGATCTAGAATATTTATATCAATTATGATTATTGATAAGGTGAAGCTTAAATTTACCTCTCTCTATTCTGTATTTGTTTCATCTTTTGTCTTATTCTTTTTCTTCCTGCTCCTCCTTCTTTTGCATTGAATGTTTTCATGATACAATTCACTTCCTTTAAAGGCTTATTACCTACAACTCTTTTGTTACATTAACGGTTGCTTTTGGCATTTATAGTATATAAAATTGATTCATCACAATCTACCTTTAAGCAATATGATGCCTCTTCACAGAGCATGTTATAGTAGGATATTTTCATTGCTCTTCTATTGGCCTTTGTACTAATGTTGTCCCACATTTTCTTTGACATATATTGTAAACACCATTCCACATTGCTGTTACATTCTACATTGTTGCTAATTATCTTTTGAAAATAATTAAAAAATAAGGAAATATTGTATATTGGCTCATGTATTTACAACTTCAGGTGCTCTTCATTCCTTTGTGAAAATCTGTATTTCCATCCATTGTCAATTTTCTTCTGCCTAAATACCTTCTTTAACATTTCTTGTACTAAGTCTTCTCACACTGAATTCTTTCAGCTTCTTTATGTATGAAAGTCTTTATTTTACCTTCATTGTTGAAGTATATTTTGGATCTGAAGAGAAGTCTGGGTTGACACCTTGGTGGTTGGTTGTTTTCCCTCAGTGGAGTTTTTGTTTCCACTGTCTTCTCACCTGTCGTCTTTTGGTGAGAAAACTGCTATCATCTTACCTTAATTTCCCTATATGTAATATTTCTTTGGAACTAAATATTTTAAGTCACTTTCACACTTGAGTGCTGGTAGGTGGAAAAATAAGATCTTCAGACTGTGACATCTGCGTCTTCATCTCTAGACTCAGTCTAAATCCTGTGTATGAGGCACTATGCTGAGCACAAGAGATATGCAGATACATAACATGTAGGTCCTAGGTCCTATTTTCAGGAAACTCATAGTCTAATGAAGGAAATCCAGGTCACTTCCCGCTGCTGGAAGGTGGCCTCCTTTCTGTCTTCCTCTCTATCCTTCCAAATACACCTTTGACTTTGAAAGCTGATACCCCTTCTTAATAAGCCAGTCAATTGATTCCTCTAAGAATAGAAAAGGGCTTCAATAACAAAGCTGGTAAAAGTATCCCTGTTTCTAAATGGAAGTGCCTTCCTCCCCACCACAGTAACTTTGATCTTCTGGGTTGTAAAGGTGGTAGACTTTTTCTTTTCATACCGGATATGGTTCGGCTTTGTGTCCCCACCCAAATCTCATCTTGATTTGTAGATCCCATAATCCCCACATGTCATGGGAGGCGATTTAATCCTTGGGGCAGTTACCCTCATGTGAAAAAGATCAATCTGAATATCATGTGATAGTGAGTTCTCATAGGATCTGATGGCTTTATAAGAGACTTTTCTCCCCTTTTACTTGGCATTTCTCCTTGCTGCAGCCACGTGAAGAAGGACGTGTTTGTTTCCCCTTCTGTTGTGATTTTAAGTTTTCTGAAGCTTCCCCAGCCCTGCAGAACTGTGATTCATTTAAACCTCTTTCATGTATAAATTACCCAGTCCCAGGTATTCATAGCAGCATGAGAATGGACTAATACAACACCCAAGGTCCTGATGTGCAGAAAGGTAGGAGTTAGGCAGTAATATGAACCCACATGGAACTAAAAGAATGTTTTTGTTGAGCTTAGTAATGAGGGGGTTACAATCACTAAGCCGTTTTTCTTCTTGTGTTGATCATCAAGGATCAGAAAATTCACAGTTCTAGCTGGGATCATGGGCTCATCCCTTGAGTTGGTTTTACTCTGCGCACTGATTGATAATCTTATCAATAATGCCACAACAGTGCATGTGGTTCCCAGTGGGAGACAGAAGTGCTGGTATACAAAGGAGAAGGAACGGATGTCCACTAGATGAAAACACAGAAGCCCATGGCATTCACAAATATTATGACCAGTAAGATCATAATACTTCATAAGATCTCAGAGTAATTGAAACCTAAAACTAAATAAAACAAAGACTAAATATTCCATGAGCCCAGAGATGAACATGGTATATATTACTTAGAAGTCTTTATTAATATTAATATGCATTTTTAGGAACATTGTTTTAGTGACCTTCACATGTGGTGATGTTAGAATGTCACAAAGACAACTTTAAAAGAAAATATTTGCAAATCCTGTAAAAATAATTGTCTTATTACAGTTCAAATTATGTACTGTACATACATAATTGATCAGTGTGAAGACTTTCTTCCCTGTCCCTACTAAGCACCAGACAAAGTATTGATAACACACATATCTCAGCTCAACTTATGTCAAAGTTGCTGGTTTTCCCACAACTTCTCATCTCAGTAAGTGTGTTTGCAAAGAGTTGTTTAGAAGTATAAAGGAATGCTGATATTCATAATATTTCTACTTTTTGTAGCTTTATCTAGTTAATTTCTTCTTAAAAATAGAATCAACCTTGAAACCTTGATTAATTATTTTTCCAGAAAATGTTAGATGCAAGGCACACAATATTACCAATGCTTGGAAAAGATAGATTTGAATATCAAAAGCATGTATGTAGTGAAGTGGCCCTATGCATTGGGAAGTGTATGCTGATGTATTTACTATGAAATGTGAAGCCCCTATTCTATTCTATAGTCTGCTGCAAAGCACTCCAGTTCTTGTGACTGTTCTGTACAGTACATAATTTGAACAGTAATAAGACAATTATTTTTACGGGATTTGCAAATATTTTCTTTTAAAGTTGTCTTTGTGACATTCTAACATCACCACATGTGAAGGTCACTAAAACAATGTTCCTAAAAATGCATATTAATATTAATAAAGACTCCTAAGTAATATATACCATGTTCATCTCTGGGCTCATGGAATATTTAGTCTTTGTTTATTTAGTTTTAGATTTCAATTACTCTGAGATGACGTAAACCGTACATAATAGTAAAATTCTATTCGGGAGCCTAGGATTTGCAGCCTAACGCATTCCCTCTGGGAGTCTGCCCCCATCTTCTTTGTCTGCTCCACCCTTTTTTCCACGGCAAACAAGATAATAAGTACAACTCTTTGTTTTTTACTCTTTGTTTTAAAGTCAGAGAAAACGTAGAGTTGTCTTTTTCCCCCCCAATGCACTTCTTTTATATAAAGAACATTTTTTCCATTTAAGCTCTGTGAGGGCAATAATTCTCTTCCTCGCTCTGTCCCAGCATCTAAAACAGTACCTCACATGGATGCTCTTGGATGTTGTTTAAAAATGCGTGCTTATGGCAACCAATGTGCAACGTCTTACCCAAAACCAATTATCTTAAAATCCTGGAATGGGAGCCTTGTCATGGTCCTGAGCAATGTCTGTCAGCCTCATTATAATAATGACTAATGAGCAATCTGCACAAGGACTTGGGTTCGCTCGTTATGTCTGAGGTTGCACAATGCGTTAATGATGGAGTGAGGAATTCAGTCTAGCTTGGATGATTCCAAGTCGATGAAAAGGATGTAGTTTTGTCATTCAGGGGAACCACCCTGGCAAACATACGACAATTCAAATTACCTCAAGACAACTAGAAATGATTATTTTCTTTGCAAAACAACAGAGGGACCTTCCTTTATCTGGTCCCAGCATTAACCACCAGATAGGAGGACGTCTTTGAGGTTACTGCAGCCGCAGACACTGCAAACTCATGAGGAGCCCCAGATGAGAACTGCCTGGCTGACCAGGCTGACATTAGAAGCAAGAGAGCTCATCACAGCACGGGATTGTTGCTGTTTTACTTCACTGCATTTGTGGCTGTTGCTCACGCAACAAGAGGTAACTAGAACAGAACTGGTAACGGGCAGCATGGGGCACGGACATAGGGACGCCAAGTACGTGCAGCACTGGCTTCAGAGCCAGGGGCCAGGGGGACCAGGGAGGGTCGTGAGCTCCCAGCAGAGGCTGGAGGACTTGAGGGTGCTGTGAGTGAGGGTTAAAGGGAAAATGACTGAAGCTGGAGAAAGGAGATCCTTGATATGAGGTGGCAGGAGGTTTGGCCTCACTGCTGCTCATAGGAAAATAGTTAATGATGAATGAGATGATTTACTGAGAAAACGTCCAGGCAGTATGTCGAAGGTGCCACTTGGCCTTTTTCTAGTTGCCTATAACAAAATGAGAGAGGAAATAGATGAGCTAAAGAAGAGCCTATTAAATACGGAGGAGTCACTACCTGATGAGTCTAGAAATTAAACTATTTCTTATTCCCAGCTTGTTCAGAGAGCAGTGATTCTCAAATCATGGAACTGCCTCCAGGCAAAGCCCTGATCCAGGGCTCTGTGGGTAAAGCATGGTTGAAGAAGAAAGCACGGATTTGACTTTACTCTTCTGTAAAATCTCAGAAAGGTTTAGGGCGGCACCTGAAGATGCTTTCAAAAAAAACAGAGGTCGTCTAAGCCCTGTCAGGGCAGGACTGCAGGACCCTCTCTGAATGAGTAGTGTCTCCAGCCATCTCTGGGATGTTGTTCCTCAGTAGCATCCTGGGAAGCCTGGCCTAGAGGAGACGTGTGGGTGTGGCTTTCATTAAATGGCATGAAGTCCACTAAGTTTTAGAAAATACCTTCAGAGTTGTGAAGGAATCCTATTGACAGGAACACTGTCCGCTGGGACTAAAAGGGATGGAGACAGCAGACAGTGAAAAGAGGGTTTGGATTCTCAAATGTCTACACTTAAGAAGCAAGCAGAGAAAACAGCTCTGGTGCAGACAAGTACCACAAATTCGTGGTGAAGGAAGGACCGTTCAGAGAGTGGATTTCAGAGCCCAGGGTGGAGCCAAGAGCCGTGGAAAGCTTTTCCGGGCAGTTGGACTTAGCCCTGCACAAAGAACTGCCACACATGCCTGGCCAGACTTCAGGATCGCTGAGAACCAGTGACTCATAGGTTCCCTTTCCTTTTGGAATGGGAATGTCTCCAGTGGTGGTTTTATGCCCATCCTGCCCCTGTGTTGAGTGTGTGGGTGGCAGGTGATGTGTTTATTTCCATTCATGGGTCTTCAGATGGAGGGTAACGATGCTTCGAGAGCTGGACTCAAGAGCAACCCAGGAGCAGCCTCATCAGAACCTGAACTTGATTGAGAAGTTGACATCTTTTGTTCTCCAGCTTGAGCCTGGTGCGTAATACGCAGCCCTTTGGAGGTCTTGGAATGGGATGAATGGTTTGTGCATGTGGGAGAAATATGAATGTTTTGTGTCCAGAGGTAACACAGAGGAGGATTGAGAACATGCTCCCAAATTCTTTATGCTTCTTCCACCAAGCAGTGGAGTCTGATCCTGATCCCTTTCCCTTTAATAGGGACTAGCCTAGTGCCTTTCCTCTTGTGAATCAAATGTAGCCAAAGTGAACTTTGAGGCTAGGCTGGAAAAGGTAACATAGCTTTTCTGGCTCTCTCTAAAGATAGTTGCCCTTGGAAGCAAGTTATTATTCTACAACCCCAGGCTGGTGCAGATCTCAAGTGCAGTGGCTCCAGCAAGGAGACTTGGCTGGGGTTCCTGTTGAGGACACATGTCCATCATCACCTGTAAGCCAGGAAGCTTCAGATTCCTCCATCCTCAGCCACTGTGTGGCTGCAACCATGTGAGAAACCCCAAGTGAGGAACACCTGGCTAGCTCCAACCACCCCCCGCCAGGACTCACAACCACCAGGACTCATGAAAAATAATAATCAATGATAATAATAACAGGCTGGGTGTGGTGGCTCATGCCTCTAATCCCAGAACTTTGGGAGGCCGAGGCAGGCTGATCATCTGAGGTCAGGAGTTTGAGACCGGCCTGGCCAACATAGCGAAACACCCAAAAATTAGCCGGGAGTGGTGGGGCATGCCTGTAATCCCAGCTACTCAGGAGGCTGAGACAGGAGAATTGCTTGAACCCAGGAACCCAAGAGGGGGAGGTTGCAGTGAGCCAAGGTCATGCCACTGCACTCCAGCCTCAGTGACAGAGCAAGACTCTGTCTCAAAATAATAATAATAATAATAATAATAATAATAAATGACTAGTATTATTTCACACGATTAAGTTAGGGTTGGCTTATTATGCAAACCACCAGCAACTCTGTACAGGCCTAGGAGACAGGAGAGGATAGTGGGGACTGTGGGAGACCCCAGAAGGTGTGCTCTTCTGCTCGTCAAAGGATGTCACTGCCCTCAAGAAACTGGAAACAATTTCCTTATTTTGAAAACACTGGGATGAGCCAAACACAATTTCTGTGAGCAGGACTCCACACGTGCACTGCCTGCATGCCACTCCAGGGGCAAGAGCTAGTCAGTCTGATTGACACTGGGATGCAGCAGAGCCCAAGCCACAGAAGGCATGCCCTCTTGCCAACCCGCTCTTCTCCCGGCTCTCGCTGCTTCCCGTTCTGTTGGTGACTTCAAAAAAGAGCATTTCCATTCCACAAATGTATGCAAAGCTATGAAGCCCAGCCAGGCTGACCTTCTGGTGGCACTGTTAGGAAATGATGTGTCTTATTTTTGGAAATTAGGAAGTGCTGACCAGAAAGCCCAAACAAAGACTGTAAATGCTAGAGACTGACAATGCTCAGAGGTTTTCGGGGTCTGACTCTGAGCTGCAAATGCAATGCTTATTTATTCATTCTGTTTAATACAGTTCAGTAACCTTTAGAAATATTTTGAAAGTTGAAATATGCAGTACCTCCACTGGCGGCATCTAGACAACTTTATTTAGCCGGAGCTTGTAGCATTAATCAGTATCTAGAATGAAGGGCTTTTATCTCCAATCAGTTGTTCAGGGGATTGTTGGAAAAATTAAACATTTTGGTGAAATAATTTTTTGAAGAAGCATTTTTGACTCATGCCATACAATCTGAGCAAGTGTTTTTGTAGAAGAGTTTTATTGTCAGGAACAGGGCTTTGGAAACCTGACCGAGAAGGTCTTAACCTTCCCCTCGGCTTGATTAGACATTAAAGGGGCCTCTTCATACCACTAGACCCTGACCTCCCTGTTTTTCTAGAGCATCTACTATGGGGAACTCATAATTGCAAATTCTTTCTCTGCCCCATTGAGATGTAAATATTTTTAAAAGCCTCTTGTCAATTTTACAACTCAGAAATGCCTTTCCCAAGATCCTGGGGGCCAACTCTTAGAAAGGGAACCATCAAAGGAGATGGCTTCCCTATCTCCCAGTTTCTGTGGGAGAGTAGGAACTTAACTTCGGTGGGCTCCAGTTAGCAGGTACAGATGGCCCAATCATAGAGAAATGTGTACACTCAGGAATAAGTCAACATGCTGGGCACATCTCATGGAGCAACTCTTCCCCACACCATCTTCCCCACCTTCTTTCCACCAGTGCAGCCCAGCACCAAAATGTCTCCTGCCTTTTGTTTCAGTTGGGTTAAGCTCAGACTGAGTTCTGGCCTCTTCCCCAATTGCAATAGCCTTGAATAAATTCTTCCTTGCCTGTCACACTCTATCTGGTACATTTATTTCTGCTTTGAATCACATCATTGTTTTTCAGTTATTTATATTTTGATTTATTTAAGATTTTGTGTACTTGTATTCTGAATTCTATAGGAGAGCCTGTTCACTTCTCACAGGAATTATGATGTGTGTGGGTAATCGTTGGTGTGAATTCCAAACCAAATGTTACATTATGATTGAGTGAAAGGCAGGCCACCCATCTTCCAGAACAGCCTCAAGTCCCACTGCTCAGTGTGCCCAGTGGGGGTGCTGGAAACAAAAGATACAAAGAAGTCGGTGGTTCAGAACCCAAGAGCTCCTCGAAAGGCTTGGTGTCATCTCTAATAAAACTCGGCTTTTGCTCAAGACCCCTTATGCTTGAAACCTAACAGTCTCCGACAGTGTGTTCTTGATTATTCCAGCCACAGGAGAGGCACAATGGGTGGCCTAGACACAGGTGATTTTCTGTAGCACTGTGCTGGGCCTTCTCTGGCCAAGTCTAGACTTGTTAGCTTTTGCCAGAATTTGTGATCTGAGCCACAGTAGCCTTTTTCCTCTCATTGTCTATCTGTCACTTCTGCTTCTCCAAAGAGAGTAAAATTCTGCAGGCAACAGCCACAGCTCCTGGTCCTTTTCTCACCTCACCCCGTAGTGCTGGGCACTGAGCATATACTCAGTGCATATCTTTGTTGGCTGGGCTAGAAAGGTATTTGTATCTGTTACTCACTGACCACATTTCCCATAGGCTAGCAGTGCTGGCCTGTGGGAATCTGTGGGTTTAGGGGAAGTTTCTTTTGAATCTTATCAGGTATAAGATCCCTTCCTTTATTACCCCAGCTTTCCCTTTTCCTCTCTACACACACGTTGGCCACCACTTATGCACAAATCACTGTGCCAGACACTGGGACAAAAATGTTAATTCAAGTTGCTAATCTGCACATTGAATTGAGAGTAGATTTCCTTCGTTAATAGATTTTGTCCACCTAAGAATTCATTTACTGAGTGAATATAAAATGTGATTTGATTCCTTCAAAGTCATTTTACATGAGCAACTCAGGCACACATCTACTGTATACAGCTGAATACCCAATTTACAACTGTAGAAGCAGAAATTAATTTCTCATGAATGGGAGGGGAAGTAAAGTTATTATCTTATGTATCCTGATTATGTGTTTGGCAGTTTGGCAATCTTTATATGTTTTCCTATTTAATTTTCACAACAGATCTTGGAGTTATGTAGAATCGTTATGCTTATTGGGTTGACAGGGACACGGAGGTTTATAACAATTAAATATCTCCAGTAAGTTCCCACGGTAGGGCAGCTGTCTCTGAACCCAGTTCTGTCTGACGTGGAACATGGAGTCCCATGAGGGGGGCAAGCCTTCCACAGATTCTTGGGTCAGTATTCTTTCCATGAGGATACATTGCCTCTTCCTCACTTTTAAGAAAGCAGATTGCAGGGAATATTATTCAGCCATAAAAGGAATGAGGTACAGATGCATACTGCGGTGCAGATGAATGCTGGAAACATTGTGCTGAGTAACAGAAGCCAGCGCGAAAGGTTACATGTTGTGTCATTCCGTTGGAACAAAATATCAACAACAGGCAAATCCATAGGAGCAGAAAGAAGGTGAGTAGTGGCCCAGGACGGGATGAAAGTAAAAGTGGGTGGGGGATGGCTAATGGATCTGAGGTTTCATCTTAGGGCGACGGCAATGTTTTTGAGCTACATGCTACTGAATTGTACTCTTTAAATGGTGGTTTTATGGTATGTGAAATTTACCTCAATTCAAAAGAAAAACAACCAACAGAACTCCCCACTAATCTGGTGAGTCAGGAGAAAGGGCAGCTGCTTTCTGCCCTGGCAGGGCCTGGGCCATGTTCTAACCTGTGATGCCATACTCTGGGATTTCAGCAGGACCAGGTGGGCATCCCTGCGAATTTTGACTTGGGGTCTGAATTAGTCACTTATCGATCGAAGAGGGTCGTCAGGAACAAGTCCAAGGTTATCACCTCCAAGGGTAGCACAGCTGTGGAGAGCTCAGGCTCTGGCTCTGGCTGGGATCCAGCTCAGACCCCTCCCAGATGAGCAATTCTTCCTAGGCTCTTCCAAGCCTCAGTTTCTTACCTGTGAGGCAGTATCTTCCTGATGTTGTGTGGGTTAAGAACCAAGGTACGTAAAGACCCAGCACAGTGCCTGACACATTCCCAGTGAGCCCCTGGCCAGTAGGACCTCAAAGGACAGTGTTCGCCATGGCACAGAGATCCTGCTGGTAAAGGCCGGGTTGTGCTTTACCCCACATAGCTCCAGAGCATGCAGGTTACTCAGCAGGGCCGTAGGGATAAGCACATGGTCTTGAGGGACCTTCCCAAACTCCCCCATCCATAATTTCCCTAGCAAATGCCCTCTGCTTTCCCCGGGCCCTATGGCAGGTCTGATTTTGTTCCACTGATTCCCAATGGGCCACATGCATCAGCTTCAGAAACACAGGAGGTGGTGTTCACGCACACATAGAGTCCTTGGGGAGGCTCTCGAGTTCACAGGCAGTGAGATTCTCAGGTGCCTTGGAATTTATCAATCACAGCGGCTTGTAGGAACCATGGCCATGACAGTCCCTTCCCTGAAGGACAAAAGTGCCTGGTGCGAGTTGCCTTGACCCAGAGAACAAAGCGCCCTTCTCCGAGTGCAGTGTGTTTACTTGCAATCCGGTGTTCGTTTTCAGAATGTCTGAAGCATCCTTTGGACCAAAGGCCGCTGCATAATAGAGGCCCACAGCTCTTCCAGGGCTCCTTGACATCTGGGAGGCAATAGCTCTGTTGTTCTCTGCCTCAAAGATACTAAGCACAAGCCCTTGAGGATGCTTTCTCTAACTTTTTGCTTGAGGCAGGAGAAAAGCAAAACTTTGTCTTTTTCTCTTGAATGTGAACACTCAGGGGCTAAATCAAGAAACAACCAACACATAATCATATGCAGGAGGGTTGATAGAATTTGCTCGTTGGCTTAGGGACAGCTGCAGTAAGCTTTGTCACAAGCAATTTGAAGCCTGAAGAAAAAGTCGCGCTCAAGCCCCCTGGCTTTATCCAGCTGAGCATGACTGAAATCCCAGCTATCCTCGTCTCCACTTGAGGCTCAGCCTTGCATACCTGCTTTTGTAGCCAGAGCATTGTAATGAGAGGGAGGATGCCGCTCCAGGGTGGATTCAGGGTGGGATCATCCTCACCTTAGATCCCAGCTGGTCCAGCCTCTCCGCCTCCTGGCCGACAGGCTGTGCTGCTGTGGTTCTGGGGCCCGTACAGGGAGGTCTGCAAGTGTCCACTCCGATCCATTCCTGAACTTGAGAGTGGCTGTCCTTGTGACTGGAGTGCAGACTGAGGGGAACTTCTAGGGGTGCCAGTCATGTTGTGTTGCTTGATCTTGGGTGCTGGTTATACGAGTTAGTGCAGTTTGAGAAAATTCATCACACATTTGTTATCTCAATACACGTTTTAAAAGGTATCCCTGAACTGATCTGCAGTAGCTGCATTGATCCCTGTTCTTTTACACTGAATGATGAGTTGGACATGCCCATGATAAGTCTCTGAGCTCATGAGGCCTTAAGGAAAGGTTGCACGTGGGCAGTGAAGACCTTTGAGATGAAGCTGAGGAAGAGTGCTCCAGATGGAGGGAATAGGCATGTCGAAGCTCAGACCCCAGAGATACATTAGAAATGCTTGAAACCCCGTGGGAGGGCAGCGTCTGCATGCTATTGATGTGAGCTGAGGGGTCCAAGGGGTTCTTGTAAAATATACTGACCCATATCTGGACCTGACCATCTGACTTCGAGTCCCCTGTCCTTTCCACGTCTCCACCTGGCCCGCCTCAGGCCTCCCACCTACTTCCACTCCTGGAGGGACAGGCTCTCCACCCTGTGTTGGGTCCTGTCTGTGACTGAGCTCTATGCCTCAGGTCACACCTTTGTTCTCACCTTTATTTCCTGATCCTGTCCTTGCCCACATCCTGCACCCAGATCAGACCCCAAGCCTCCTCTGGTATCTGTCTTCACCAATGTCCTGGTGCGGGACAGCTGGTCTACCTGATGACAGCAAAGCCTGCCAGGCAACTATCCTGTCTCTATGAGCACTGCCTTTACCACAGCGGCCTTGTCCTGCTGCCTACCTAGCAGTGGAATGCGATATTTCAGAGAACTTTTTCCTCTTAAGAAGAAAGCCAGCCTGTAAAAACTATGCTCTTTTTTTTTCCTGCTCCATTTTCAGTGAAACCAGAGGACAGATGGTCATCGTCCCCCACGTTAAGGAAGAAAAAAACTCACTAACAATTAAAACTGAAATGACCAGCATGTAAAAATATCTCACCAGAATTCTAAAACACAAAATAAATAGCAACATTTCCTGGTTGCGGTAAAGCTCAATGGTGGAGTTCTCTTTTTCAGAGTAGGCCAAATAATATACGCTTTAAAAGAACATAAATGATTTCTTTTATTTCTTAACCAAGGATTGTGAGGCACTAATTTACATGACCTCTGTCTTTCTTCGCGGCAGGGGACTTTAGTGCAGTTGTGTTCAGAAGGGAGTCTCATGAGGACCGGAGCCACTTGGAGCCTCAGTGCTATTTTCGTGTCAGCAGACAAAAGTAGGAACAAAGCCGGCCTTCATTACAGATGTGCAGGGGAGCTAGCTGCTGCACGAAGCTCTCAGAAACACTCGGAAGATGAACAATGGCTCCCAGAGAACATGAACAAGATACATTTCAATTTCAGAAACAAATGCACATGAAAGATCATCTTTTATTGGAGAACATATGTTAACTTATCCTCTTTTCAAAAACAACCAGGAAACAGTGACCTTTCTGATGCCTTCATGAGCTGCCGTTTTAGGAGAACACAAATGCCACTAGACACCGTGGAGCAGAAAACACAAGGATTCAACAAATTAAACTTTGGAACACATGCCGAAGACACCTGGAGTGGACCGATGTATACAGTCACTGCTATTGTATTATTTTTTCCATCAGAAAGTTGACATTCAGAATATTTAAGATATATGGCTGCCCTTTCAGACTTCAAATTTGGATTTATTTCCTGGTGATGCTGTGTTTATTTAGCCTTGTATTAATGTCATGCATCAGAAACGGGTTTTCATGAAAACAAAATTTCTTACTTGACTTTTTTGCTATCCAAATTCAGCATGGATGCCATTAAAATAATGAGATGTTAGGTTAGGTTTGATGCGCTTATAACTTTTTATATGTAAAAGTGTAGTCACTGAAATCTTTTCTGGTGTGATCTTGCTTCTATCATTTTGTCTATGAGAATGTATGAGTTAATAAGCTACAATGAGCTAGAAATTAAATTAGGTTTAAAATCCAGGGAAATGGAATAAAGAGAATAGGCTTACATATATATTGGGAAAATGATCAAATCTGGATGGTTTGGAGGGCCTCAGGAGAAAAGCCAGTTTCCTGTGCTAGAATTTATTCTCCTTCCTGCTTTTATGACTTGCACATAGGTTTGTATTGTCTTCCTGGGGTTTATTTAGGAGCAAGGTTTCATCACCACCAGCCTATTTTCAAACCAAGTATGATTGTTGTTACTTACAAAGTTTCTTGTCTGCTTCATGTTCCTACACTCACTTTCTTAGGCTTTGGGACTCTGGAAAGGACAAATTACAACTGCCATGGGAGCTCACCTCAGTGCTAAAACACCTAATGGGGCCTCCTGTATACTGAGGGCAAAGCTAACCCTGTTTCCAAGTGACAGGACTATGCACGTCTCCTCGGACTTGATACTCAGAGATTCTTTTTTAAACTCAAAATATCAAGTAAAGTAAACCATTTAATCTTTCTTGGGAATGAACTGTTGTGTTGGCCAATAATGAACATGAAAATGATGCATCTGAAAGTAGAAGATGCTAATCTTGCAAATCTATTTTTCTTAATGAGTACAAAGAGAATTTTTTTTTTTTTTAGTCTGTGGTCCTGCAAAAACCAAAAGATTACGGCATACAATTATCTCACTGTCAAAAATTACACTTTGGTTGAAAATCAAATCTACATTCTTGAATATTTAGCCTTTAATTTTTTTTTTTTTTTTTTTTGAGATGGAGTTTTGCTCTTGTTGCCCAGGCTGGAGTGCAATGGCATGATCTCGGCTCACCGCAACCTCCACATAACAGATTCAAGCAGTTCTCCTGCCTCAGCCTCCTGACTACAGCTGGGATTACAGGCATGCGCCACCACGTTCGGCTAATTTTGTATTTTTTTTTTTTTTTTTTTGAGTACATATGAGGTTTCACCATGTTAGCCAGACTGGTCTGGAACTCCTGACCTCAGGTGATTCTTCCGCCTTGGCCTCCCAAAGTGCTGAGATTACAGGTGTGAGCCACTGCACCCAGCCTAATTAATCTCTCTTTAATTTTCATTTAAGCTCATTCTCCATTACAAATTAAGATGTGACAGCCAAGCATTTACTGAGGGCTAATAATGCAGATGTCTGACCCCAGTGGCAGCCACACCTGGAGAGGTGCCAAGTACTTGCAACTCTGGTCAGAAGCTTGCTCCAGGGGTGAGGGTAGGAGCAAAGTCATCCAGATGAGTGTTCATCTCTCAGGAAGACGAGGTCAGAGAGGGATCTCGGGATAAAGCAGAACCAAAGAAAGGCCTTCGAAGGTCAGACAAGCTTCAGAGAGACTTAACACAGGTAGTTGCCCAGGGCAGAAACTCTCCTCTGTCTCTTTCATCCCATCCCAATTTATCTGTTAACTTTTATTTCTCAAACATCTCTTGACCACATCCACTTGTAAACTGCCCTCTTTCCACATCATGGCTCAGCTACCACCACGCCTTCCTTCCTGGATGGTTGAAGCAGCCTTCTCTCCAGGCTCTGTTCCTATGCACTCACTGCTCTCTAACCCATTCTCCACGTGGCAGTCAGAGATGCAAAACTCATCCTGCCTTTCTCCATTGCAAACCTTCAAGGACTTCCATTGTCTCTAGGGTTGAGCCTAAACATTTTAACACTTATGTCCCAGGCCCTTCACAACCTGACTCCTGCTTGCTACTGACCTCATCTCATGATGCCCTGACTTGGTTCCCCTAGCACTGAAGCCTTAGTCGATCTGTTTAGCTCCTTAAGAACACATACTCTTCTGTCTCTTTCTGTCTCTGTCTCCCTCTGTCTCTCGTTTCCTCCATCTCCTGGCCTTCTACACACTATCCCCTTTGCCTAGAATTTGGTTATTCTCCTTCTTGCCTGGCTATCTCCTGTTTATCCACCAAGAATCAGATTAAATATCGCTTCCCCTGGGAAGCCTTCCTTGACCCTTGTGGAGACCATCGGTATTTTTCATACTTTATTATCCCTATTTGATGTTTTTTTATTAGACTATATATAGAAGTACATAAATTATGGACTTCAGCCAAATCTATTTTTATAAAGTCATATTCACCATGCCCATTTATGTTTATATTGTCAAAACTGCCTTTGTACTGCAGTGGCAGAGTAGTTGTGACAGGACACTTATGCCCCACAAATCTCAATAGTTATTATCTGGCCACTGACAGAATAAGTTTGCTGATCTCTGCTAGAAACAATTAGGTCAGATATCGTGGCATTATTCCATCCTTGTGACCTGGGACAATGCCCAGCAGTAATCATTTGTTAGATATTTGTTGAATGGGTAAATGAATGAATGACTGTTGCACACACAGACAGAGAAGCACAGCACTAAAGTCAGACAGTGGACACAACTGGATCACCTTTGCAGAAGGTTTGCTGTGTAGAAAAATACTAAGCACTCAGGTTCTTACTGCTGCTGTTGCTGATACTGTTTCTCTCAGTTATGTATTGACTGTTTACCACATGCCACATACAGAGCGAACTGATTTGCCTGGCTTTTCTCATTTAATCCTCTCCACAATCTAATATGACTGGTTCTATTGTTATACCTATTTTACAAAGAAAATAACTGAGTCTGAGAAAATTCAAGTGACTGGCCGTCATTCTACAGCTAGGAAGTGGGCCATGGGGAGCCCACCATTTTCATCTCTATGCTTCCAAATGTGTTATCTCACCTGTCTATTTGAGGATCATGTCTTTAGTTTCGTTTTGCTTTGATGGAAAACTTCTTTTTGAGAAATTGGCTAGATAGCAAGATGAATGTTTTTGTTTTTTTTAATTTTTATTTGTAGAAAATTAGCCTTCTGTATTGGAATTAATTTCTTACAAATTTTATTGCAGCCAAAGGTATAAAATACATTTTCAAAATAGTTACATTTGAGCTGAAAAATGCCCTAGTATTGGGCTACTAAGAAAATTATAAAATTATAAAATCAGAAATTGCATAAGAGGGACTGGTAAGAACCACCATAACCAAACAATTTCAATTACAAACAGCAGCAGCAACATTGCTGAGAGGTATTTTAATAGTTAAGGAATGTGAGTTTTCTCCTGTGTGTAAAGATCTGATGAGTGGTGGCGATTGGTTCAAGATGCCAAGGACATACCAGCTTTGCGCTGGATTATAAATAGCACAGGTATTTCAGCACAGTGTCTGTGGTACTCAGTAGAACAAATAGTTATATCCCACACTGACAGAGTGAAGTAATGTTTACAATTTGACTTTGGCCTTCTTTTCGCTCCTAACTTCTCAAAGTTGGAATCACATTTTTATTCATTTATCTTCAATCCATGACATTATATGTGATTCATATTTTGTTTGTCTTTCTTTTTTCTTGCTTAGTGAGTTATTTACTCTAAAACAGGTCCATAGAATGAAGAAGAATTGAGTGCAAAATAAAAAGCCAGAGAAAATTTATATTTCCAAAATTTGATGAATTAGTTGGAAAAGGCAATATTCATGATTGATAAGGAGCTTGCTGGGTTGAAGGACGAGGTTGTCCATCCAAAGGGAAAAATAATTTGAGCTTAGAGTCATGGCCAAAGTTAGAAGTGATGGAATTGAACCTTTGAAGTAAAATCTTCAGTTTCCCTTCTGATACAGTCCTTTAAAAAGTTTATTTGAATTATTAAACAAAAACCTCCAAAGAATAAAAAGCCCAGGACCAGATGATCCTACTAGTGAATTCTGGCAAACATTTAAAGAAGAATCAATACCAATTCTTCTAAAAGTCTTCCAAAAAAGAGAAGATAGGAGAGCATTCTTAGCTGCTTCTATGAGGACAGAACTGCCTTGATACAAAAGTCAGGGGAAGACATCAAAAGAGAACAGACCAGTTTGCTCCATGAATATAGACACAAAATACCAACACACTCAAGCTGGCAGCATATTGAAAGGGCACATAACCAAGTGGGAATCATTTCAGAAACACAAGGGGTGCTTCAACGTATCCAACTCAATCAGTGTAAGGTGTACCACATTAGTAGAAGGAGGAGGGAGAAAAAACAAGATCATCTCAATAGATGTAAAAAAAAAAAAAAAAAAAAAATTGATGAAATTCAATACCATGTCAAGGAAAATAAAACAAAACTAATTTAATCTAGAACTAGAAAGGAACTCTCTCAACTTGATAAAGGCCATTTATGTAAAACTAAAGCTCATTCATACTCATGGTGAAAGACTGACAGCTTTCCCCTAAGATTAGGGACAAAACAAGGGTGCCCCACTTTCACCGTCTTTCCAGTATTGTTCTGGAATTCTGTCCAGACAAGCTAGGCAAGGAAAAGAAATTAAAAGACACCCAAATTAGATAGGAAAAATAAAACTATCTCAAATTACAGATGATGTAGTATTATATAAAAACCCTAAGGAACCCACACATACAAACTATTAGAACTACTTAATGATTTTATTAAGATCAACACAAAAATCAATGAATAGCAATGAATCATCTGAAAGGAAATTAAGAAAATAATTCCACTTACAATAGCATCAATAGAATGAAATACTTTAGAATTGATTTAACCAAGGGGGTGTAAGACATTACATTGAAAACTGTAAGATAATATGGAAAGAAATTAAAGAAAATCTAAATAAATAGACATTCCATGTTCATGGGTAGGAATTTTAATATTAAGACGGTGACATGGTTTGGATGTTTGTCCCCTCTGAATCTCATGTTTAAATGTAATTCCCAAAGTTGGAGTTGGGACCTGGTAGGAGATGTTTGTGTCACAGGGGTGAATTCCTCATGAGGGGCCCTTACCAAGGTAATGAGCTCTCATTCTGTTAGTTCACAAGAGCTGGTCCTCTAAAACAGCCTGGCATCTCTCCTGCTCCCTCTCACCATGTGATACACCAGCTCTCCCTTTGCCTTCCACCATGATTGGAAGCTTCCTGAGGCCCTCACCAGCAGCAGATGACAGCACCATGCTTCCTGTAGAGTCTGCAGAACCATGAGCCAAAATCAACCTCTTTTTCTGTATAAATTAGCCAGCATCAGGTATTTCTTTATAGCAACCCCAAAATGGACTAACACAAATGGCAATACTCTCCAAATCAATCTATAGGTTAATTGTAATCCCTATCCAAATCCTGATGGCTTTCTATAAAGATAGAAAAACGGAACCTACAATTGTTATAAAAATTCAAGGAACTCAGAATAGCCAAATCTGTCTTTAAATGGAAGAACAAAGGTGGAGGACTCACACTTCCTGACTTGATACTGACTACAATTCTACGCTAATCAGGACATATAACACTGGCATAAGTATAGCCAGAGATCAAGGGGATACAATTGAGAAGATAGGGGAAAGAAAGCATAATATATGGTCAATTGATTTGCAACAAGGGTTTCAACATAATTCAGTGGGATGGAACAATCTTTTCAACAAATGGTGCAGAGGCAACTGGATATCGCATGCAAAAGAATGAAATTTCACCTGTCTTATGTCATATACAAAAACTAAGTTAAATTATATCAGAAACAGAAATTTATTGCTAAAACTGCTGAATGAAAGCAAAGAAGATTTAAATAAATCAAAAGACATCCTGTGTCCATGGGTTGAAAGACTTAAGACAAATTGTTAAGCTCTTAGAAGAAAAGGGGTAAATTTTTATGACCTTAGATTTTGCAATGGTTTCTCAGATGTGACATCAAAAGTACAAACAACAAAAACATAGATAATTTAGACTTCATCAATTTAAAATCTTTTCTGCATAAAGGACACTATCAAGAGTAAAAAAAAAAATCCACAGGATGAGAAAACACTCTCAAATCATATATCTGATAAGTGTCTAGCACCCAGAATACAAAGAATTAGAACTCGACAACAAAAGGCTAACGCAATTAAAATGGGCAAAAGCCTTGAACAGACATTTCTACAAAGAAGATGTACAAATGATCAATAGGCATATGAACAAATGCTCACTATCAATATCATTTGCAAATTTCAAATCAAAATTACAATAAGACAATACTGTATGCCCACTAAGATGGCAACAATAATAATGTAAGCAAAACATAAGTGTTGGTGAGAATGAGAAGCAACTGGAACTCTCACACCTGCTGGTGGGAAAGTGAAGCTATACGGCCACTGTATAACAGTCCAGCAGTTTCTCAGTAAGTTAAGCACAGAGTTACCATTTGAACCAGCAAAATCACTCCTGGGTATCAATCCAAAAGAATTGAAAGCAGGCGTTTGAACAAAAATTTGTATATATATACAGTTGTGCAATTCACCATAGCTAAAGACAGAAACTCCAATTGTCCAATGGATGAATAAGTAAAATGTGGTATATCCCCAACATGGAATGGTATCCAGCCATAAGAAGGAATGAATTACTTATACATGCTAAAACATCGATGAACCTTCAATCCTTTGTGCTATATGAAAGATGCCAGACATGGAGGCCACATATGGCATGACTTCATTTTCATGAAATGTCCAGAATAGGCAAATCAATAGACAGAAAGTAGATGGGTGGTTACTAGAAACTAGGGATAGAGAGTGATAATGGTAATGGTTGCACATGTGAACGTACTTAATATCACTGAAGTGTATGTTTTACTGTTTACAAAAGCACTGTGTGTTCGCTACTAAAGGTTTCAGACACACAAAACAGTAAGAAAATGAAACGTACCTGTATTCCTAGAAATTAACTACAGTGACTTTTTAAAATGGTGATCCCTTCAGTCTGTCATGTGCATATGGGTGTGTGCACACAGACAGTATTTATTTGCATTTCTAACAAAACTGTTACTATACAGCACATAATGCTGCATAATCTGTTTTCCCCCTTCCTATATCATGAACATTTTCCCATTGTCATTTTGTATTCTCCCACATCACATTAAATGCCTAGATAATATTCCATCTTATGGATGTGACATAATTTATTTAGCCAATTTCTATTGTTGGATGGATTCTAACATTTTAGAGTTGGAATACACTACAGACATTATCGTGTCCAACTTATTTCTTTCCCGAGCTTTATAGCTGTAAGCCTTAAACACATGGCACACAAAAACCATTCACATTTTGAAAACAGAGTTAATTTTCCACTTTCCAGCTGGATTTGGGTGTTGTATGGGCTTTGGATTCACCATTCAGGAACCTGAAAGATGGAAATGGTGAGGAGGGGGAGGTTAGGAGGGGGGACGAGCCAGGTGTAAAATAGTGCCCAAACATCAAAATTCTATCCTGAATGGTTTTGTTTTCCTGAAAAATAGATATGGAAGATCACAAAATAGGTTGCATTGAATCTGTTGATGACAGTTCCATCATGCAAAATAGATAATACCTTCAGAGAGGAGCAAATAAGTAGCAGAGCCCATGGCAATGAATGCCTCCTGTACTGAAGCGGTACTTTACCTTACCCACAGTTCACAGAATGAGAACATCCTGTAGCTTGGTCACGCTGTGCTGAGCTTCCCTTTGTGTTTCCAGAGGCGTGTGAGCCAGGCATGAGAAGCAGTTCTTCACTTTGTCATTTTCATTGATGGTCAGAATCAGAGAATTCAGGATATTATCCAACAGTGTCTTTAGATCCAGGTCACTCGTATAAGGGTAAAAGTAAATATGTTCATTCCTTGAGGTATATAAGAAACATAACACATATTTTGGATGCTTGAAAATCAGTGAAGCAGATAGGTGTGTTTCCTGAGATGTTTCTCATGATAGGTAAGCTTTTCTAGCTAGAGCCATTAGCCCTTACTTGTCACCAGGTCATTTCTTTTGTGGGTGGCTTCTTACTCCTTCTGTTGGTTTAGTTGGGTGTAGGAGGGTACAAATGAGGCCTCATTAAATTGGCTAGATTTAAGCTTAGGCATTAATCCAAGTTGGATTGGTTTTAAGAAGGATCGTTTCTTGACCTTTCTTCCTATCACATTGAGTGGATTTTTCTTACTGAGTTATAGGAGAAGGGCATACAACTCAGGCACCAATTATTTTCCTTTTCATATATATAAGTAAACAGGAAAATAGATATTTATTTGTGTTTAATGACTTGTGCCACTTACAGAAGAATTTCTATATGGCCCCAGTATGTCTTGACTAAGTTGATGAGCTTTACAGAATAAATATGTATTTGTTTAGTGGCAAGTAAAAGACATAGAAATAATATGTAATATACATAACATATTAACAATACATAACATATATTAACAATATGTAATATATATATGACATATTATTTCTATGTCTTTTGCTTCCCATTAGACTGTATTCATGGTACACAGAAATTTTGAAAGTTTGTTCAACTGAAAGATGAAATATTTATTTCCATTATGGTTTGTAGCCTTTGTGTTTTAATTAGTAAGACCTTTCATCTTCAACATTACTGTTTGTTTTTAATATTTCTTTGTATTCTGTTTCTACATGTATATATAGAGTGCCCCCTCTCCTACTTAGCTCTCTTAGCCACCTTGGATCTAGTACTATTTTTTATACGGTGTGAGGCAGGGAGATGAGGAATACCATTTCAAGGCCACCAGCTATAAAATCTTGTTTTTCAATAACAGATGACTACTCAGAATGCATTTTCTCTCCTTGGAAATAAAACATAAAAGAAGTCCTGCTTGTTGACAGTGGTAGAAACTTCATTTCATATGAACTCCTAATCGCTGAACTCCAAACAGTCTTATTCCTAATCAAAGCTAACACAAAGCTTAGACACATGTTTCTATAGCCCCTTGGTCACCCTTCTAAGGGAAGACATTCTAAAGTCATTCACAAGTTTATACAATGTTTTCTCATAACCACTTGCCAGTTACAGAAGAATTTCTGCATGGCCCCAGCATGTCTTGACTAGATGAACTTTGTGGAATAAATAGATACGTATAGGAGATAAGGTCAAAACCCCTAAGTCCAGAAAATTCTCCTAAGAAAGACTTCTCCTTTGTGCTTGGCCCAGGTAATTTGTTTTATATGCATTTGGCCATGGGGAAAAATCAGAGGACCATTGGTGGCATTAAGCTTCCCAAGGGGTAGGACTTACAAGCAAGTCATGGTGCTCAAGTTTTGCCGGGAGGTTTGTGACCTAGAACCTCAGTGATCCTGGCTTCAGCCTTCTACTTTTTTGATAATTACTGTATGGTTTGGCGGTGTCCCCAACCAAATCTCCTCTTGAATTGTAGCTCCTATAATTCCCACATATCGTGGGAGGTAACTGAATCTTGGGAGCGGGGTTTTCCCATGCTCTTCTCATGATAGTTGAGTAAGTCTCACAAGATCTGATGGTTCTAAAGAGCGGTTCTCCTGTGCGTGTTCTCTTGCCTGCTGCCATGTAATATGTGTCTTTGCTCCTGCTTCACCTTCTGCCATGATTGTGAGGCCTCCCCAGCCATGTGGAACTGAGTCCATTAAGCCTCTTTCCTTTATAAATTGCCTAGTCTCAGGTATTTCTTTATAGCAGTATGAAAGTGAACTAACACAATTTCCTTGATGAGAGAGGGTTTTTCCTTTGCCAGCAAAGGGAACACAGTTCAAACCAGCATCTGTCAGCTGAGATACCTTGTTCCTTTTTTGTTTACCAGACCATAGACAAGTGCGAAGAGCCTCTTCTAAATGCAGTGGAGCTAGGTGAGTGGATCAGAAGGAAGGAAAAGCACACTGAGTGATCTGGGGCACAATGACCACTTAGTTATTCCAAAAGAAGAAAATGTCCTCATTGATTGAATCGCTTAGTCATTTCTTGCCCATGAATTTCTCCCACCAGTGCATGTTGACCTTCTGGTGGAAGCATCGCCGCCCACAGAAACTTTCTGCCCTTGTTCCCATAGCTTTTCTTCCCAGCATAGTAGCACTGGTAGTGTTGGCAAAAGACTAGAGGTGACTCAGTATGGAGGGGTGGACCATCCCACCCCACATCAGGTGCTGAACTGAGAAAACAGCAAAGGCCAGAGGACATTGCTGAGTGGAGGCTGGGATGCTCTGTTTGCATTGATCTCTGATGCAATTAACAAATTCATAATGAACATATTCCGCAAACCTCCCTCTGGAAACTTTTGGGAGCTATGCATGTTTTCTAGGAACCAGGTGAATTCAGGGAGGACTACAGGTTTACAGAGTCCAATCCCCTCCTAGAGCTCAACTTGGCTTTTTCTTCTTACCCTCTTGAAATGTGTTCCTATTTAGGTCTTCAAGAGCATGAGACATGAGCCTGCCACACTAGTACCTGCTGGGAGATGAGAGGGGAGACTTGTTTCAGTTACAGTCTCTCCCTTATTCTTTTCATTGTCAGTGTCTGGCCAAATGGAAATTGTCAAATTCTGTCATAGCAGGAAGCTCTGACTATCCAGGGTCATGAATTATGTTTTTTGCCAAGCTAGAGACTGAATCATTCTCAGGTCTAGAGGTTCCTTATAGGGATGGAATTCCAGGATTCCTGAGGGCTCTTCTTGTCTTGCAAAAAGAAAAGATTGCTCAGGCACCAGTCCATTCGTGTGTTTGTGTGTTCTGGCAAAGTAAAGATGGTTTCTCAGAATTGGGTTCAGTGTCTTATACCTACTGGCACCTGAATGCCCATTTGTTGTTAAACACAGCCATAGATCTTTCTCTTTTCCAGGTTTTTGATCTCCCAGGAGTCCAAATGTACCATTAGGTGCAAAGGAACACCATATCTGCTTACAGCTCTGTGGTCATCACACAGAAAGTTAGTGGGAAAAGAGCCTGGAGCTGGCTGAAGGTGCATGCTGGCTTGAGGCTGGCACCTCTACCCTTGAGATGTTGGCATCTCACCTTGTAGCTGGGAATCTTGCCACAGAGAAGCAGATGGACCCTGGGGCTGGAGCAGCCAAGAGACTCTGCTTCTTCATCCAGAGCATTTGTGGCCAAATGAGTCTCTAATTCACAATGTCAAATGAGCTTGCCTTCCACAGCCTCAACTCCCTTGGTGAAGGACAGGGGCTCTGCGCCAGATATGCTTCAGAATGTACAAAGTGGAGCCTCTGTCTGAGCCCCTTCCTGAGAGCTGAGTGGATGCTCTACAAGGTGTGTCGGCAGCTGGCTGCACTGGAGGCCTCTGCTGGGACCCTGGAGAAGTCCCTTTGGCTGAAGTGGCAGGAGGTGGCTCTGGGAGATGGTGATGTGTCCCCCTGATAGGCCTAAGTGACAGAGGGTTGCTCATTGCCTGGGCTTCAAACCAAATGCTTCCCCAGGGCCAAGCTATGCTGTTTAGCAGACTGGAAGCAAAAACTAGTATCAAGGGGGAGAAAAATCTGTGGAAGGGGTATTGGGTGCTAGCATGCCTTTAGCACTTCCTATCTACCAGCCTGTGAGCTAGGGCAGCCATCACAGGCTTATTGTTATGGTGCCCTTTTGATAGCTGAGACTGAAGGTTAGAGAGGTCATAACACTTGCCCCAAGTTACAATGTGAAGCCAAGGAGACAAGACCCCAACTAAGTCTATCTGACTCAGCTGTATCAGGTAAATCCTTCAGACCTATGCAGTGAGTAGAGATGGTATTTAACACAATCCTCCCAAAATCAACTAGAGTCAGTGAAGAAAAAAAACAAAGTACACCCTCCCACCTTGACTCTTGCAACTTGAACTCCCTCCTCCTCGCGCCAGCAGCCTTGACCATGTGACAGCAAAACCAGGTTTGCTTTAGCAGATTCTGTCTCCTGACCTGCTGCAAAGATCTGGGGAGGAGGCTACTTTCTTATATGCCCTGCAACTATTTTCGGCATAAAGCCTTAGAAGATGAAGCCTATCCTGATTCATTTATTCCCCAAATATCTGCTTTTCTTCTCTCCCGGGGTCTGAACTTCTCTTCTTTCTGCACAGTGTTGGCTGTCACAGATCGCAAATCTAAACGAGTCCTATAATTTCCCCAACAATGTCCATTTGGTGAACGTGGTGGCTGAATAGACACTGTATGTATTGAAAACCCGTAGGCAAGCAAAAATGACAGCCGCTTCTTTACAAATGTGACTGAAACTTCCCATCTCCTCCCCGCTTCCACCCTCGCTGGGGTCTTATTATTTTCACAATTACTAGTTAGATAGAAAGCAGGTGTGTATGTGTGTGTGCATATGTGTGTGCACGTGTTTGTGCATGTGTGTGCGCGTATGTGTGTATGTGTGTGTGCATATGTGTGTGCACGTGTTTGTGCGTATGTGTGTGTGCGTGTGTGTGTGTGCGTATGTGTGTGCGTATGTGTGTGCGTGCGTATGTGCGTGCGTATGTGTGTGCGTGTGTGTGCTGCATATGTGTGTGCGTGTGTGTGCGCGTATGTGTGTGCGTGTGTGTGTGCGTGCGTATGTGTGCGTGTGTGTGCGTGTGTGTGTATGTATGCGTATGTGTGTGCGTATGTGNGTGGTGGCTGAATAGACACTGTATGTATTGAAAACCCGTAGGCAAGCAAAAATGACAGCCGCTTCTTTACAAATGTGACTGAAACTTCCCATCTCCTCCCCGCTTCCACCCTCGCTGGGGGTCTTATTATTTTCACAATTACTAGTTAGATAGAAAGCAGGTGTGTATGTGTGTGTGCATATGTGTGTGCACGTGTTTGTGCATGTGTGTGCGCGTATGTGTGTATGTGTGTGTGCATATGTGTGTGCACGTGTTTGTGCGTATGTGTGTGTGCGTGTGTGTGTGTGCGTATGTGTGTGCGCGTATGTGTGTGCGTGCGTATGTGCGTGCGTATGTGTGTGCGTGTGTGTGCTCATATGTGTGTGCGTGTGTGTGCGCGTATGTGTGTGCGTGTGTGTGTGCGTGCGTATGTGTGCGTGTGTGTGCGTGTGTGTGTATGTATGCGTATGTGTGTGCGTATGTGTGTGTGCGTGTGTGTGCACGTGTGCGTGTGTGTGTGCGTATGTGTGTGTGCACATGTGTGTGCACGTGTGTGTGCACGTGTGTGTGCGCGTATGTGTGTGTGCACGTGTTTGTGTGCACGTGTGTGTGAAGCTTCCTGGTTGCTCAGATACAAAAGGAGAACATGTTCTGTTTGTTGTTTTAAAATCTTAAAGAAGATAATGATTAGCTTTCTTGCCTTTACTCTCCAGCTCACAGCCTACGGGTGCAGGAAAACCCCAACTGTGGTCCCTACTCAGCCCTTTGTGCGAAGGGTGCAGACATTTCCTTCAAAAAGGTTAGGTGCTGATTTGCATGGGACTTACGTGTACTTAGCATATTGATTGCTCATTTCCAGCCCAAGGCTGAGCACCTAACCTCTGGCACCGCCTCTCCCCTTCTTCCACCCACCTCAGGCCTATCTGCTGCAGGTGGATTTTTAACTACAAATCCAGCATGTATTTGGGGAGCTCCACCTTGAGGTGAGAAGCTCCTTCAGAGTGATGGTGAGTACCTAGACCAGAAGGAATCCTCTCTCATATTTTAGAATATACAGTAATAAGGTTTCAGGAAAACTCATGTTGCTATAATTTTAACATAATTTAAAGGCCAAGGTGGTATTCCTTAACATACAGAACTGTTTCTTTTTTTCTTTCTTTCACTCTGGTGGGAAGAATAAGTTGTATATTGACCAAGTGCAAGTCAGAAGGGGTAAAGATGAGACCGCCCCTAAAATTCCTTCTTAAGATCTGACATTTCCTTCCTATTCTGAAGGTTATCAGTCAGTGTATATCTGTTAAGATGATCACCAATGTTTTGTGCCACTGTTTTAGGGAGGTCTGCCTTCCTCATCTTCCTGGCTGACATTCTGTATTAGGGCCCCACATTTGCTCACACTTTTCTCCATATACACAGAGGCCATGTGGTTGCTTCATTTGTGTGTCAACTTTTTGTATATAACCACTCCAGTCTTCCTCCTGAGCTGTCCCATTTGCTTTATAAGAAAGGGGAGAAAAATTCTAGTTCATGCCAATAATCTTGGAGTTAGTCTCATGAAATAATGTGTTTAGGATCGTCAACCTCAGTCGCAACTTTCAGATTTCTATCACCTTCTGTTTCTTTCCAAACCAAAAGATTAGGTGTAGGGGTACAGTGTGTTGTGTGTTTGTGGCAGGGAAAAGCAGGAAGCTGTAGATTTCCAGGGTACCTTGGGAACCTTCACACATCCCCTCCTCAGGTGTCTGCAGGGATGTCCATTGTCACCCTGGTTGCTGCAAGTCACATGGTCCTACTGAGATCATGTTTTCATTTCTATTGCTGAGTAACAAATTGTCCCCAAACTGAGAGGCTTAAGATTATTTTTCTCACAATGTTGTGGGTCAGAAATTTGGGAAGGGCTCAACCAGCCAGTCTTTATGTTATTCACACAAAATGTCAGCCAGGGCTGCCATCATTTGAAAAAGCTCAATTGGCCAAATGTTCAGAGTTGACTGGCTGGCGGTTGACACTGGTCATCAACTTGGAATTGAACTGGGCTGGCAGCCAAAGGAATGACATGGGGTCGAATCATGGTGGTTTCAGGATAATCGAGCTCCGTGCATAGCACCTAAGATGTCAGAGAGCAAGTGTCTCAGCCAACAAGGAAGAACCATGTTACCTTGTAGTACCAGGTTTCAAGAGTAACCCCGTACCACTCCGGCATAACCTGTGGTTACAAATGACCTCAAACCTGCCTGTCTTCAAGGGTAGAAAGTCAACAGCGTTCTCAAAGAACATGTGTTGTGGCAGATATCATTCTGGACACATTTGGAAAATGCAGTCTGCCACAGCTGACCGGGTCTTGTTCTACGTCTTTCTGTGCTAATGCCCTCTTTGATGAATTATCATAACCTCCATTTAACCACTAGCTTGGAATATGGGATCACCTTGTTCCTTGCCCCAGTTCACCCCTAACGTAGAATGTTTGCTGGATTTCAACTTAACTGCTTCCTCTATTTCCTCCTTTAGAGATCACCATGGCAGACACCCAGTGGTCTATATTCCTTCCCTTGAGTTTTGTAGGTGCTAGGAATTTAGGAAAGGAACCCTTTGTCACTTCTGAGATAAGTCATAAAAGGTGGTAGAGCTTGGGGTGCTCCCTCTTAGAGCACAGCCTCCATCCTATGATGAGCCTGCAGAGGCCACATGAGAAGGCCCTGAGGATGTTCTTGCTGATAGCTCCACTGCTGTCCCACCTGACAGGCAGCACCAATGGCCAGACGCAGGAGTGAGGATGGCCGCTGATGTTTCCTGCTCCTGCTCTTGAGTTGCCCACAGGTTTAAAGACCTCAGTTGAAGCTGTGGATGTTACCGAGTGGAGACGAACTGTTGCCTATCCTGAGTCCTGAGCCAAAGACAGTAAGAGATAAGAAAATGGTTGCTGTTGTTTAAGCCACTAAATTTAGAGATGGTTTATTATGCAGCAATAGTAACTGGAACATCTGCTAACCCATTAGGATAAATACAAAGAAGGCAACATATAGATACATCATAATTAAACTGCCAAAACCAAAGTCAAGGAGAAAACATAGAAGGAGCCAGAGAAATTAACATGCTACATACAAGGAATTACAATTCAGAAAACTGATGATTTTATCTCAGAAAAAAAATGAAGGCCAGAAGACAGCAGAAAAATATTTTTAGACTGTTGAAAACAAAACAAAAAACTTTCAGCTCAGAAGTCTGTATCCATCGTGGTATCAAATGATCTGACTTTGGAGAGAGAAAGATCGGATTAGAATCCTAGTTCCATTGCCCTATTTCCAATCCTACAATGTGGCATTAATATACAAAATATGACATTAATGTACAAAATATGACCCAGGCAAGAATTTACACCTCTGAGCTCCAGTTTCCATATATTTTCTTTACAAAGAAAAAGTCCTATTGCAGCCATTTGACAGCACCACTATGACATTCTATAAAGAATAAACATGAAAATGCTTTGTAAACTGAACCAACACAAAGACTTAGTAGAATCTGAAACAGACGTACTCTTGGTTTCCTTTGTTTGAGCACACATGAAAGATGTGTACAGCAGCGAAGACTGGAGTTCTAGAGTCAAATGTGTAAGGATTCGACGGCTCTTTCTTTTTACGACTTGCTAACTGAGATGACATACTGATTGATCATTTACGCTCTCTCAACTTCATTTTTTATATCAATCAAATGGTAAAGTAATAGAATTACTTGAGAAAGCTGTTGCAAGGATTAAATGAGATACACAAAGACTTCACTATGCTTGGTATACAGAGTGGCTCAACAAAAAGTAGGTTTTCTACTTTAGTGAAGTATATATTAAATGCATGTATTCATCATTGATTTGGGAAACGTGTAAAAATGAGGCAATAGGACGATTCCCACTGTCAAACACTGGGCAGGTTGCTTCACCTCCCTGAACCTTAGTTCCCCAGTTGTGGAAATGAACGGGAAGAGTCACATTCACAGAGCAAATGTGAGGCTTGTGGAATGTGTACAGCACTCGTGTGCTCAAACAAAGGAAAGCAAAAGTAAGCCTGTTTCAGATTCTACTAAGTCTTTGCGTTGGTTCAGTTTACAAAGGATCTTCGTATTTATTGTTTATAGAATGTCATAATGGTGCTGTCAAATGGCTGCAGTGCGACTTTTCTCTTCGTGAAGAAAATATATGGAAACTGGAACTCAGAGGTGTAAATCCTTGCCTGGGTCATATTCAACGGGAACAGCTAGATGCTTACTGCCACTCTGAAGCTCTCTGTCCGTCCTGTGTAGACCCTCCCTCTCCACTTCCCTCATGTGATTTTCGATTGTTGGGAGCAGGTTTGTTATATTTATACCACATCCCAGTAGGTTTTAAGGTGGTGTATATGGTATCCGAATTTGCAAATTTGGCCAGTTGTGACATCAGAAAATGTTATGGTGTAGCACAGCCATGAGTCTTGGGTTCAAGCCCCCCAGGTCTACCACTTGGGTGATTTGGGACAAGAGGCTTAACCTCACTGTTCTCAGTTGGTTCCTCATTTACAAAATAAGGATAATAGCAAAGTCTAGCTCATAGTGTTATGTGAAGGATTCATGAGTTAATATGTAAAAAGTGCTCAGCATAGTAGCTGGCATGTTCTCAGTGCCACGTGGTGGTTGTTATTTTTCTCTGAGACTGCAAGCTCCATAAAGGCAGGGATTCTTGTTCATTCTGTTCATTGCTCAGTACATTGTGATGTTCGACAAATATCTGCTAAAAGTTGCTGAGTAAATTCTGTCCTTAAGTGCCTTCCATGTTGCCAATAATAATAAAAAGAACAACACTAACTTCTAAAATAATTTTCACAGTAACGTGATCAATAATACGTGGTGTTCTCCTGTCTCTGCCCTGAGCTCAGTGCCCCTTTGGTGCTGGCACTACAGACCCTCACACTGCAGGATGCCAAGAACACTCATTCTGTTTTCTGTTTCTGCCTCCCCCTGCCCAGCCTGGCCTGACTGGGGAGATATCTATCTCAAGGTGTTTCCACCTGCTTCCCCTTGAAGACGTTGATCTCCTTCTCAAAGTCTCCCACTAGGATAAGCCCCTAAAGCATGCTAGTTATGAATCTTACCAGAGTGGGTCGATGCTTTAGGGACAGGGAACCTTCTCCAAACCCTGCAAATCACTCAGTTCCCCTTGAGAAAGAAATGGCTTGATTGGCACCATTTGTGGAAAGGGGCAGGGGTTATTGAGTCACAGAGTTGAAGTGAAAACACATAATTCAAAGTCTCAAATATTTTAAAACTTCCCTGGACTCACAGGCCTCCCTTCCACTCACAGCCTTTTGAAGTAGCTCTGTGGACTTGTACCAGAGAGATGAAAAGTTGAAATCCAGCTGCTGTTCATTCCAGCTTTGAGATTAGGAAAGGTAGAGCTGAATTTGGGCAACGATACTCGGAAGCTTTTCCCCAGCTGTTGGAAGCCTGCCCTGGAGGTGCTCAGCTCCATCTCTGCTGTCCAGGCTGTGAGCAAGAACACCCAAGGAAAGCCAGCAGCCTCCTTCACTCTTCCTCCCCATCCATTCAGGTACAGGCCACAAGTCTGCAGCATCTCACTACAAATTTTAGCACAGAGGCAGTGATCACACCATGATGGAAAAAAAAATAGATTAAAAAGAGAGGAAAAAAATCGGCTGCTAGAACAAAAGCCAAACAGAAATGTGTTCCTTAAATCAGTAGTGTATTAGAGGTGATTTAGCACCGCATAGCCATTCCTACAACTGCAGAGACCCCGCACCGTATCTTAGTCCCTTTGTAATGTGGATGGCACTGAGACTGCTCTCATCTTCTGGGCTTATAAGCAAATATATTTAATTTGGATGTAATACAGCCAGGAGGGTGATTTCTCTAGATGGCTTAAGCAACAGATCAAGAGAATGAATTAAGCACCTCATTCCTTCAGATTTTAGGAGATGTGCAGGTGCCAGGGATCCGCCTCCAGCTTCGGTCTGGGGGAAATTCGGCCAAGATGAAGCCTCTTATTGGCTGCATGAATTCCACCCTCCTTCATTAACATGGTAATTATTCAATTAGTTAATGCTCCCTTCTTGAGTTGAGTAAGCTCCTGAGGGGTAAAAATTGTAGGTGGAAGCTTAAGGCTATAATAGTGGTATTCTACTCCTTGAGGAGATACATTTGATGGGTGTCCTTTCTACAGAACTTGATTCAGTTTAGAATATGAATCAAGGTGAAAACAAAACAAATCTAGTAGGAATCAATAGAATTTCTCTATGGTAGATCTGAGTAATTTGAGATTAATTAGCACAAACCAAACTAAAACCAATCAATGCTTAGTGTCTTTATGAGCAAGATCTCAAAAGGGGGCCTTTAAGGTAGCTATTAGCTGGAGACTCAGAGATAGTTTTAGGGGGTTTGTGTGGTTCTGCAGACAGGATTGCAAGGCTAGCTGGTATGTGCACTTTTGAGGGGTAAAGAGTCCTTATTTTTTCATCAGATTCTTTACAGAAGAGTGCAGTGCTCCCCGCTGTCTTAGGAGTTACAGAACATTTAAAAGATGATTTGAGGACAGATTAAGGACTTCAGAAGGAGAGATGACACCAGACCCGGGACTTGTGGATGCCATGTGCAAGAGGAGAGGAGGGGAGTGTTATCCACCAATGGCAGATCTGGGCATCTGGGCAGAATAAGAGCTGTGGCCCTGCAACCACTCCCTGCATTTGCACCCTGAGTTTCCCATGAGCTGTGTGACCTTAGCCAAGTTTCTCAACATCTCTGTGCCTCAGCTTCTTTGAAAAATGAGGATAGTGTTTTGCACACAGCCCAACACACAGCAAATATTCAGTGACTGCTGCTGCTTTCTGCCATGGCTAAAGGTGGTGGTTTGGTTTTCCTCCCAGGTTTTGTAGGCTTCAATTCCCTAACTGTTCCTGCATTACTTAACAGGTGATGATGTGGGGGGCCAAGCTCTTGGTACAGATGAGCACAGTGGATATTCAAGGAGCATTAACTAGGGTCCATTTTTCTTTCCGTCAAACACAGCCTCCTGGTAAAAGAGCCATTCAGGATGCCTGGAGGAACCCGGATTTCAAATCTGATGAAGGCTGCAGTTCTATAAATTCCCTCCCTCTTTTGTGCTGATGGCAACGACTTTTATATGTATTTTCATGTCTTTCTCTCCAGAGATAAATTTTGTGGCCTGCCACTGAATCTGCTTCCTAAAATGTAGCTTGGAGATTTTATTTGAGATAAACTATCATGTGAATAAAGATAGATACTATATTTTAATCTGGGAGCATTCCATTTGGAACCTTTTTTTCTAAAGTCAACATTAGTGGTGCCATCATTCAAAGGATATGGATGTTTGGGGGAAATTTACGTCCAACTGTGACTGCGAACCTTTTGCCAGGGTAATATGATCTGTTTCTCTGAAAATGACAATGGCTATGGATGTAAAGCATCATCTTAGATTGCAGTCCCAAAATCAGTAAGGTCCATTTCAACACGTCTCCTGGCCCCTGTGGCAAGCTACAGTGCTGGTATGCTTACACGGCAGGGCCTCTGCCTTGCAGGTAGCATATCTGAGAATAGTAAAGGAGGTTCATTCGTTCATGTGCTGGTGGGGCTGAGGAGCCTCACAGAGGCTGGAAAACAGGGCCTGGCAATTGATTCCCCCAGAGCCCTCCATTTCACATTGCCCCACCCCAGAGACCATGGGAGATGACCATGGGAGAGGGAAGTGAACATGCATCAGTGCAGTGGGGGAGTGACGGGGTGAAGAACAGGAAACTGCGATCACTGCAGGATGTTGCCCTTTCTTCGTGACCACAAAGATGCCAAATGTTGAGCCCTGTTATTTCTGGCCCACGTAGGCATTGGTGCTTCCATTTAATTAGCATTATATCATAGAATCAGATTATTGACCCTGGGTTGGGTCCACACCAAAACCCCTGAGCGCCTAAGCCCGGGAGAGCCCTAAGCTCTCCTTGTCTGAGAGTCCTGAGCAAGGCACCCTAGGAGCCCCTGCAGGGTTCTAGGGGCCAACTGATCTCACAGCTTTTAGGGAGAAAATGCCCCTAACAATACTTTCTTTCTCATTTGTGCAATATGTGATAAATTCATCTACCCAGAAACTGAAACATGAACAACTGCTTAAGTATCACAAAGCAGTACATGAGACACCTAAAAAGATGCTGTTCCAGGAAAGTAACAAAATTGCACGTTCTCCATGCCTCATCCGTTTTATGGACTTTCAGTTCTCCGTGGTAATAGGGTGGGGGGTGGTGAACAAAGCGAGACCACACCAGAGGCTGTGATCTGTGGAAACTTTGAATGACACTCTCTTTTTATCCCAGTCCCCTTCCAGTGAAAGTCCATTTTATGATTTATACAAACCAACATTGTTTTGCAGGAGGGCATGTCAACACCCCAAATGGCTGAAACTGACCCAGGAGTCAAACTAGCTGGAATTTAATCTGTAAAATAGATTCATTTACACCTCATTAGAACGTAAAAGCAAATCCAAGTTCACATTGGGAGGTAGAGGAGGGCAAGGCAGTACTAACAGAAGAAAAGACTTTGGCTGAAAACATGTTTTGAAAACAAGGTGTTAGACGATAAGATATGGCAAAAAAGCAAATGGAGAATCCACAGACACATTGGGTTAACTCTACTCCAGCACACTGGGCCTGGGAGAAACAGACTAAGCTTGCACCTTCAAGGCTGTTGTGACCAATGGGAGAGCAGACGTGCAAACGCAAGGTAAGGGGGCTGGTGTCACCTGAGGAGGAGGAGAAGGCTACACAGAGGCAGGAGAGAGTCTCTCTGATTAGAGAGGCAGAGATGGAATCTGGGAGCCTGGCATCAAGGGGAGCCTAGGGCATGAACAAGATGCTGTTCAGCTGTGTCTGTGTTCAGAGGCACCAAGATGGGTACCAGGGTGTAGATGCCAAGGACGGAGAACAGTTCAAGAAGGCAAGGACAGTTGGCAGAGGCAACTGAGGTGCTGAGTGGGAGCAGATGGGAGGGACGGTGGGGATGGAGGGGCACCTTGGGGCTCTGCGAGACTGGCTTTGAGGGCACTAGCCCTGCAGCCTGTTCTGTGGGTTACAATCCAAGCCAAGTGGTATCTCCTTTAAAAAGGTGGCCAGATTCCTGATGGCATCTCTTCAAGGTATGCATCCATGGCAGGGATGAGTCAGCACCCAGCCTTGCTGGACATGGAATCAGGCCGCAGAGCTTGGCCACGTAGCGCCATGTAAGTGTCAGTGGGGAGCCTTTCTCTTACAGTTTACCTGGACATTTCCTGTGTCTCCTCCCTGAAATTTCTCTGAACAACTTCTGAAATGTCAGTGCTTCTCTAAAAGAAAGTGAGGAACCTCTGTAAACACCACTTTTCTTTTTGAGATGGGATCTCACTCTGTCTCCCAGGCTGAGTGCAGTGACTGTAACAGCTCACACAGATAGCCTCCACCTCCAGGGCTCAAGCAATCCTCCCACCTCAGCCTCTGGAGTAGCTGGGACTACAGGAATGTGCTACCAGGCCTAGCTATTTTTTTTTCTTTTATCTTTTTATAGAGACAGGGGTCTCCCTATGTTGCCCAGGCTGGCCTTGAACTCCTGAGCTCAAGCAATCCTCCCACCTCAGCCTCTCAAACTACTGGGCTTACAGGCACAAGCCACTGTGATTCTTAAACCCTGCCCATCTCTGCCTACTCCTCTCCCCCAAACCACAGCTCTCTAGGACTAACTGCTATTTAGGAAGCAGAGAGAAGAGTCTGGTAATTAAAAGTGTTTTGTTTGCTGGGTGATGAATTTCCAGTGCCTCCATCTACTGTGTAGCACTTAATTGTTACTTTTCGTAATATTGTGACTAACCGTCCTGGCCATGAGAACCAGGCTGTCTCTCTTTGATGTGCAGTGAGGATGCTGGAATTGTTTTTGCTAGGGCTGAAAATCCTGTGTGTCTCTAGATGTTAGATTTCCTTTGGAAAAAGGCTCTTATGGGGCTAGTACAAAGAGAATTTTTTATGCTTCTGTGAGGAGATGCCAAAAAATATATAAGAATAACAACAACAAAAAAATCCGTCATCAAATTTACTCCTTAAGTTTACTGACAGCCTGTCACAATGAAATAAAACATTGATACTCACTTTGTGGACTTAATTTAAAATGACTTAGTTGAAGAAAGCAGCCACTTGCTTTGAACTACCTGCAATCCGAACACAGAACTTGTCATGAGAATGTGGAAGGAGCCTGCCGGACGCTGCTGGCTGCCTTCCAGTGTCCACTTTCCCTTTTCTCTCTCCTGACACAGCTCTATCGCGTATTTGGTTCCCAGCCCTGAGGCCCCTGTGCTGCCGGGGAAGCTGGCCATGCTAGTTCCAGTGGTGGTCTTGGTTTAGAAAATGCAAAGATCTCTGTAGGTCAAACAGCGATAAGGAAAGGTTAGCCGTGAGAATTCATCAGGCAAGAAGCCACCTGAGTTGTGGCACAAGGAGGCCACGTTCACTCTCTGCTTTTGACTGTGCTGCATGTCCAGGCACAGAGATGCTGTGGTCGAGTGTCTTGCTGGTGGAGGTCACACATGGAGTCCTGTGGGAGGTGGAGGATGATGTTAGATGTGAAACGTGAGCACCTGCTGGACTTCCAGGAGGACTAGGCAGATAAATGCCCTGGTGTGTCCGGCACTTGGAGCTGGGGGTTCCGTTGTTTGTAGATGACAGTCCCTGGATGCCAAGAGCTTTAGAGTGTCTTATTACTCATGTTGGAGTTGGGACAAAAGCAATTCAAAGGAGGCCACAGCCAGCTGTTCTTGGCATCGGAGACCCATGACTGCATCTTCTCCAGAGGCAGCACCCCAGGCTGTGAGGGCCGGCCAGGCATCCCCAGCGTTCTCCCCATCCTGCCCCCCAGAAACGGCCCTGCGCACCTGCATGACAGTCCCTCTTCCATCGTCCATGTTGCAGCCGCTCCAAGCTGGTGAACGGAGAAAAGGAATTTCAGAGGCTTAGGGGCTTGCTGCTTTGCCAGCATTTCTGAAAGGCTTCAGAGCAACTTTAAGGATTTTCACAACAACGGCAGTGCTTATTGAATGATCTTGTGCTTTTACCGACGCAGTGCTAAAGCCCTCCACATGCATCCCAGCATCATGGTTACGCTTCAGACAGCCCTGTGATGCGGGCCCCTGAGCTCTCCCTGCTGCATGAATGAGGAAACATGCCCGAGAGGGTACTAGCCTAAGGGGCAGCCTCTGGACTCACACCCAGGTGCTGTCAAGCAGCTGCTCTGCGGTCTCAGCAGTGCCTACCCCAGCATGGCCGAGTTGGGCAGAAGTGCTGGAGGGCAGGTTTGCCTTCTGTGTGGCTGCCTCAGCCAGACCCAAGCATGACTCTGGAAGATTGTGTGGTGCTCCTGTGCTGTGCACCATGGTGTCTTCAATGTCAACAGCAATCTTTAATTATATTTATATTTTCTAGGGTCAGCAGGGCATAGCACACCCAGGAAGCATCTGATACTTTGGGAGAAATCTGGTTTGATGATTATTAGAATTGCAAGAGTAGCTGTCTTTTAGTAAGTTTCCCCCCACTCCCATCAGCAAAGTGATAAGCGCTTTCCTTCATCATCTTTCTTATTCCTCTCATCAATGCTATACAGCAGGCAGCAGTGTCTCCGTATCCCAAGAGAAAACAGGAAAGGTCAGAGAGGTTATATTCAAGGTCACACAACCTGAATATTGTAGGCTCAAGATTTGAACCCAGATCTCTCTGAACGTCAGACAAGCCTGGACTCGTCACCATTACTGTATTTATTTAGACAAATACAGTTGTATATATTGATAGTGGACAAAGTATTTCTATCTATGCATAACATTGTGGGATGAGCAAACCAAGATGATTAACACAGGCATTACATTACATATGTATCTTGTGTGTGTAGGTGTCTAGTGACTCTTAGCAATTTTCAAGTATCCAATTCATTGTTATTCACCATAATCCCTATGTTGTGGGATAACTCCCTGAGCTTATCTGTGCCCACCCCCCATCTAAATGACACTTTGAATCCTTTCAACATCACCCCGATTTCTCTCCCCCAGCTCTAGACCCACAATCTGCTCCCACTAGTGAAGTGAAAGTGCCTGCAGGATTGAATTTACCCAGTAGGTTCTGCATGCTCACAGAACTGCCCTACCCATCCTGCCTCCCCGCCTGGCTCTGCCTCATAACTAGATAGATACGTGCTGTTCTAAAGTTGGCCAAGCTCTATAGTCTCCTTGGGAAAACAGCAGCCTTAGAACATGGGACAGCCCTGAACTCACAAACTGATGTCATAGCCTAAGAACCAAGGCAACAAAGGATCCTCAAGAAGGTTGTGGAGGGGACAAGTAACTTCTACCTCCGGAGACCAAAACGTGAAGACGCTGGTCACTATTCTGCTGGCCTGCACTGATGTTTACTCACCACGACATATTCATGAAAGACTTTGAATATCCGTCATTTCAATCACACATCCTTACAAAATAAGCAAAGTGTTACTCTAGCTCCATGAACAGGATACAGGGATTCCTCCTAAAATCACCCGAAGCTCAACCCTGACCTCACCTGCTTCAATTACGTGTGAAGTAAGTCAAACTGCTTTGCAACAAGCAGGCATCATTGTTGATAATTCCTATTTTATAACTTTTTTGTTTGATCTCTCCCAGAATTCATTCTGAAGAAATTCAACAGAATAAATGATCATTTTCCCCGGCCACTTGACGGCTGCTTTGAATATGTAATGTGGCTACACATGTATATTATTTATGAAAAATTGATTGCTGTAACATCTCAATATTCCTTTCATGCTCTGTGAATGTGGACTTAACACATTTCCTCTGAAACCCACGGCTGGTCTGGAGTACGTGACAGTGCCTTGGAGAGGCGAATGGATTTATTGGCTTGGGCAGCCTGTCCTCTGTGTGGGAATTAGGGAATTCCTGCGCACAGTCGGCTCTTGCCTGCACCTCAGGAGCTTCAGCTGATGTGGGGCGTGATGACTGTGCTGGCCCACAGGGCAGCCCCCAGTAAATTTGGAGGACAATATAGCCCAGCATCCCAGCTGTGTTTCTCTAAGGACCATGGTCTAAAAACCACGCCCCACGAGGGAGACCCGGGAAGCAGGGATACACACTTTCTCCAGCTCCAACTCTGACATGAGCCCTGCGGGGTAAGTATTGGATTCCTCCAGATGCAGATCTTGAAACGACTAGGACGGACGCAAGTAGTCTCCTTAGGAGGCGATTCCAGGCAGAAGCGGGAGGGGCGTGTGGACATAAGACAGGGAGGCCGCAGGGGCCATAGGGAAATACCACTGAATGCTCTGGGACCGGATCCTCCATGCAGGGGAAGGAGCCCACGTGTGAGCCCCCGTGTGCATCTTCCGCCTCCCACGCGTCACTGCAGGGGCACGCACAGAGCCCAGGGTCCCTCCTCATTCCCTGCTGTGATGGTGGGGTGGGAGGAAGCCCTAGGGACTCAGAGTCCCTGAGACCCATAGAGGACAGAAAAGGGCATGAACTGGACCAGTGAATACTGCGGGGATAGCGTTTGCAGCAGGGAGGCGTTCCTGAAAGTTTACAAGTCCCTCGTCACCCCGTCCCCCATGACACACCCAGAGCCTGGGAATCAAGCCAGAGTGGCTGTGCAGAGCCATGCCTGCAGTCACTGCCGCTGTTTCTCTGGATTCCGGATGAAAATGATCTACAGGCAGGGGTGAGACTCAGGGCAGGAGAACGATTTGAGGACACAAAGCCCTGGTGTCCTGGTGAACAACAAGATCTGGCCATCTGCTTTGCCTACAAGAAGAGCAATGCTGGTGTTGGATGTATGAGAGATTGATGAATCGTGAACAAGATGCACAGAAGGTAAAATAAAAACAGCCACGAGCGAGCTGTCCCCGCACCTCCACCACAACGGCAGGGGCAGCAGCGAACCCAGCGAGGATCCCCTGCCTGCAGGGGAGCAATGACTGCTCAGAGACTTGCAGCTGCCTCTGTCTGAAGGTCTGGTTCCTGGAGGAGTTCTAGGATGGGGAGGGGGTCCAGGATCAGGTCCAGCATTCCTCACTGCTGGCCCAGACATGAGGTAGCTCACACTTCTGCAGCCTGGAAAAACCGTGGATTTGGGCTGTGCACATCCCTGGTGCCCAAAGCGTGGCCTGTATCACCTGGGAGCCTGTGAGAAATCAGTCTCTGGCAGAGCCCCAGACCTGATGACTGGAAATGTGTATGTTAATAAGGTCCCCCGGTGCTTCGTGCACACATGGCAGTTGAGAGGGCAGCGGCTACAGCTTCTGGCCCTGCACTCTGGGTCTTTGGGGACTGAGTCAAGAGGAGCCTGCATGGGCTCAGCGTTTCCCGTGGGCCCGACACGGCCTTGTCTCATTTCACTCACCAAATGAAGGTGCTCGGCAGGAGCACCACCGTCCTCCTCTTACGAATGAGGAGCTCAGAGCTGCCCCGTGATGCACTCAGATGCATTCTGCAGCAGTCGGCAGTCGGTGTGGACACGGGGCAGGTGCCTCTGGAGCCCACCCAACTCATCCCGGACTCTCCTGCCCTCCATCCCATGGGAGGTCCAAATGGCCCTGTCCTAAGAGTGATACCAGGTGCCTCTGGCCCACCCAACTCATCCTTGACTCTCCTGCCCTCCATCCCATGGGAGGGTCCAAATGCCCGTCCTAAGAGTGACACCAGGCCACAGAGCAGCCCAGTCTTGTCCAATGTGGATGATTCTAGAAGATTTCCAAACAAGAAAATGTTTTGAGCCCAAACTGAAGGAGATGGCAAAAGAGACACAAAGCAATGAAGCGGGAGCCCAGAAGGATTTCTTTTCCTGCACTGAGTATTTTTCATTTGGTATCAGATACTCTTTAAAGGTCAAATGTTACCGTGTTCATTTCCTCCTCAGTCAGCTAATCAAGTACTATGCAGTGGCTTAAGGTCACAAGCGTGAGTTCCTGATGAAAATAAAAGGCTGTTCTTGATTTTGTCAGGGAAACATATGAGTTGAGTACATGCCTGTAGAAACAACTTTATGTTAAAGGCAAGCATGTTCCACACGTATTTGAATTTGGGCAGATGATGTTATGTCAGGTCAAGGATTTTGAGCGCAATCTCTGACCACTGAGTGCAAGGGCCACCCTCACCAGTGCCAATCTAGGTGGGACAGTGTTGATAGGAAAGGCAGTGGTTTGCATCCTGACCAAGACAGACACCGAGTTCTGCATAAAGGACCAATAAGCTGCCTCAGTTTTCCCCCCTGTACAATGGGGATTATGAGCTGCCCGCCAGCAATGGAGTAAGGGGTAAGTGGGATAGGATGGTGCAAAGTGCCTGCCACATATTTTCCCAGACTGAGTTCCAGAAAATAGTAGATTAGGAAAAAAAAGACTGGAATAACTACCCATAATTGTGAGCCTCCTTCATGCTAGGGGCCTCATCAGACTTCTCATGAAACCCTCACAACCACCAATGAAGAGGAGGCTGTATTCCCAATTTAACAGGAGAGAAAACTGCTGATCAGAGAGGTTAAGGGACTTACATGGGATGGCAGAGCTGCTGAGTCCCAGCATTTCCTGACCTGACATCATCCTGGAGTGGGAGTCTCCCCAAGGTCCTAAAGCATTGACAGCCTCACCCCTGGCCCTCCCCATGGTGGCTGTATAATGAGGAGAAATAGCCTCTGAGTCTTAGTTCCTGTCCCAAAGGGAGGTTTCATGTGCTGAGCTAATGGAGCTAGGCCGCAATAGCTTGGGGGACTGAATTAAAACCCTGGCTGGGGTCTGCTGGGTGCTGGGCAAATGATGGAGAAAGGAAGCTCTGGGTACAGGGGTCCCCTTTTGCCCAAACCTCCCCACCTTCCATTTCCATTCACTGTCATAGGATTTCTTTGGACATAAGAGAGAACCCACTCCAAATAGTTTAACCAAAAAGGGGAGGAGAAGCATTCAGAAAACTCCCAGGAGACCCAGTTTGAGAGAGCAGAGCCACATCCCTTGGGAGCTGGGAGCAGGAGAGGAAGCAGGCATTGGGATGGGTAGGGGTGAGCAGGGAGGGCCAAGGTGACTCTTCTGTTAATGCTGCTTCACCCAGTACAGGCTCCGCGCCCCCCTCTTCCTGCCACTCCCCCTCTGCACTCTCCTCTCTTTCTCCCTACTGCAGGTAGTGAAGGTGGAGCAGTGTTCATCCATACAGTTAGCAACAGTGGGGAACTGGGGGCTGGGGAGGAACACTCCACCTGAGGGAGGGGCGAAGACAGGAGGATGCGGAAAGGATTTGCGAGACACAGTGGTCTATGGATTAGATTCTAACAAGAGGGATTTCAGGAATAAATGATAGAAGAACTCAATGAGAAAATACGCTTGGGTAAGGCAGAGCCTTGGAGGGAGCTGGGAATTGGGGAGCCAGGAATGAATGCCAGTTATGGACACGGGGCTTCTCCCAGGGGTGCCTCATTCACCCTCCTTCCTTTCATGGCCACCCTCCTCTGAAATGGGGGGATTGCACTTTTCCATCTTAGGCAACATGCTGTGCAAATACAGCTTTAAGCTGCTTTCCAATGAGGCTCTGCAGAAAGGCGTCCTGTGAGATAGGCAAAGCCATCAGAGGAGAGCTGAGGGCTGGAGGTCACTCAGCACTGCTGCTTCCACCCCTGGCCAGGGCTCCCCCTCCAAGCCCTGCATGGTCTCCCTGCTCTGCCCAGAGACACGCTTCCAGGGGTCGCTCTTGTTTCCTCCCCTTTTCTTTGGAATTCTCTTCAATCAGGTGTGTGTGCCCCTCAGCCTTCAGTCCCAGGCACGAGTAGCTCCTGGGATTTCCACATTCCCAGATCTAGGAAGCAATGCATCCTCATCTTCTCATGTTCTTGCAGCACTGGATGGGAGTCAACTGCCACCTTCTCCCTGAAGTGTTTTCTCATTGGGTTTCTGGAACATTCTGCCTTTGCTCTTCTCCCATCTCCCAGAAGCATGCACACCTGCAGTCCTTGGGCCTCTTTCCTCCCCCAGGTACCCCTGCTAGATGACCTCATCTGCGTCATGGATTCCTATTTCATTCCAGGGACCTCCTCTCTGGTCTCCCAAGGTGCATTTCTGGCCGCCTCCTTGGCAACTGCTTTGGACAGGATAACAGGCTTCTCCCTAACAGGCACCTCTAGCCTTGCGCTGGCCAGCACTTCCAGCATTGCCTTTCTTCTGGGTGCTCGGATCAGTACTTTCAAGTGTCTTTTGTTCCAAGCTCGACTTCTCTGTTAGGAAGTCCCGCCAGCTCTACCTTCCAACCAGGGGTACTTCCAGCACCTCCACCACCGTCGCCAGGGGCCAAGCCACCATGCTGTTATCTGAAGGACTGCATGGGCCACCCAGCTGGGCCCCCTGCTTCCGGGTTTCTTCTCCTGCAGGAACACAGTGAACCTGTAGCCTTGATTCCACTTGATCAAAGCTCAGCGGCCTCCTGTCCACTTGACTGGAAGTCAGTGTCTACTCAGTGGCTGACAAGGCTCTGACCTTACCTCCATCCCTCAGCCACAGGGCCATAGTGCCTGCCCTTCCTGCTGTCTCCTGAATGTGCCAGGCCAGCTCCGACCCAGAACATCTGCAGCTCCCTCTGCCCTCTTCCGGGAGTGCTCTTCAGAAAAGTCTGCACGGTTTACTGTCTGCCTCCCTCCTGCCTTCCCCCAAGGGGGTCTTCCTCTCCAGCAGCCTCTTTCTGAGCAATGCCTTTAAAATTGTGGCACCTGGCTTGTCTACTCATCATCCACAACATATTCACCCCAAGACACGTGTGCTGATCAAAGGATGGACTAACGATTTATTCATGTATTTGTTTACTTGTACATTCATGTATTTTCTGTCTTCCATCACCAGAATACAAGTGTTATGAGGGCAGGACTTTTGTACTTTTTGTTCTCTGCTATTTTCCAGAACCAGAATCACTGCTTGGCTAGGATTGAGCACTCAGCTCAATAAGTGTTTGTTGAATGACTAAATAAAAGCAGCCCTGGCGGAGAGAATGTGGGTGATGCCAATGGGACAAGCCTAATGTTCTTTGTTTCAGGAGTTCTTTTGATGTGGAGAAATAGAGATATGTTCTCATAATTTGAGGAAACAGATTTTTTGGTCATGTGATTGTGTTTTCTGTAAAAATGGGAGTTGTCACAATAAACAGAGGGGCAGACTGATTTTCCCAGTGGGAGTAGGAACTCCTGTGGGTTGTGGGAGATCCAGCGATGCAGCTGGGGGTGGGGCTGGGGCTGAGAGTCCAGAGGAGGCAGTGGGGCCCATCTCGTGCCAGGTTGCTCGCCTTCCAGGTGAAAGTCAATCATGGCTGGAAGCTTGGCCAGTGCCCTTTGTGTCTGTTTTTTTTTCCCATAAGTTACTGGGGTGCGAGTGGTATTTGGTTACATGAGTAAGTTCTTCAGTGGTGATTTGTGAGATGTTGGTGAACCCATCACCCGAGCAGTATACATGGTGCCATATTTAAGCCTCCTGGCCTTGGTGTCTATTTTTATTGAAACAATTAGACTCCTGCTTTTGGCTTCTGGATGCACTGGTTACCATGAGAAGCTCTCTCCCGGACGTGCCTCTGACTTGTTAAATCAGTGGACTGCCAGATATAGCGGGAGCTCTTTCAAGCTATCTGCATGTGAGGGCTGGCTTGGGATGAGATAATGTCCACTCATAATGACCCCGGTCTGGGCCGATTATGGATTCGATCTTCCCCTTGACATCCAGGGTTTTCAGTGCGTCACTGAGGCCAGCACATGCTCATCAGGGAAGCCTGGCCTGGGCTGAGAACTAGTGCTAGGGAAGGGACATGTTTAGGGCTTATGGCTTGAAAGGAGAGGCAGAGCTAATATATCAGTACAGGGCCTGTTGTCTGTCACCGCGGCTCCATAGGTCAGGGAACCTGTGGAGGAGGCCGGGTCTCTCCCACATCCTCCCATCACTCTCCCTCACTCAGTTCTGGTCCCGTCACACTGACCTATTGCCAGTTTCTGGTGTTGAGCTGCCCTGGTCTCTATCCTGGGAGGGCCTCAAGGTGTGACATCCCCAGCTAACAGGCTCTCCCCCAACCCTTGCTGGACCACACCTGGCCCCACTGACCTATCTCAGGTCTTGGCTTTCATTCCAGGCCCAAGCTCTCTCAAGCAGCCTTCCCTTGCAATTCTCTGTCACCACACCTAGCTTATTTCTTTTGAAGCCCTAATTAGGAGGCTTATGAAGATGTCGCATGTCTGTCTGATCGCCCTGGGTGGTCTGCATCCAGATGGCCAAGGCAGGGTTGGCCGGTTCTTCATTAGCTATGCGGCGACCACACAGGGCGGGGCCTGGGAGGCTCTCAACCAGTGCTGCTGGATGGAGGGTAAGCACAGGCTCAGAGGAGGCCTATGCACCCCTGTATTGCCCAAGAATCTGAGAAGGGGAACAAATGGTGGAGAAGGGGAAGAGGCTAGATTCCCACCAGGGTCTGTCTCACTCTGGGAAGAGTCTAGATTCCCACAGAGGTCGGTCTGGCTCTGGAAGCTGCAGTCTTGAAGCAAAGCCCCAAAGCCTCCCAAGCACTCAAGGGAGTGAGCGCTGGAGGGACTTTGGGGGCTGAACTGTCCAGGTTCTGACTGGCGGCTGCTCCGTGAGCATACTGCACTTGGGCAAGCTCATCCCACTGGACGAGGATGACACCTGTTCTTTTCTGCATTGCTGTTCCACATCAAAAGAGAGTTAAAACTCATAGCTGGCACCTCTAAGTGTCAAATGCTATGCTAGACAGTACGGTGAGGGTGAAGATGCAAAACCCAAGCGCTGCCCCACACCAGGACACAGGGTCCACAGGGTACACTAAGGGCCAGGTGGTTTCACAACCCAGGGCAGCAGGTGCGGTGATGATGGGTGTATTAGTCAGGGTGCTTTAGAGGGACATTAAAAGAATAAATGTATATATCAAGGGGAGTTTATTAGGGAGACTTGATTCATACGATCACAAGAGGAAATCCCACAACAGGCCATCTGCAAGTTCGGGGGAAGGAAGCCAGGTCAAGTCCCAAAACCTCAAAACTAGGGAAGTCAACAGTGCAGCCTTCAGTCTGAGGCCAAAGGCCTGAGAGTCTCTGGCAAACTACTGGTGTAAGTCCAGGAGTCCAAAACCTGAAGAACTTGGAGTCTGATGTTTGAGGGTAGGAAGCATCCAAGCATCCAGCACGGGAGAAAGATGGAGGCCAGAAGACTCAGCCAGTCTAGTCCTTCCACGTTCCTCTGCCTGCTTTATCCCAGCCTTGCTGGCAGCTGATTAGACGGCACCCACCACATTGATGGTGGGTCTGTCTTCCCAGTCCGCTGACTCAAATCTCCTTTGGCAACACCCTCACAGACACACCCAGGAGCAGTTCTTTGTATCCTTCAATCCCATCAAGTTGACACTCAGTATTAACCATCATCCCGGGGTACCTGGAGGAGCCTGAGGTCTGAGGAGGGAGGGAAGCGCTCCTGGAATTAGCAACTTCAGCATCCTAAGGCTTAAAGGCAGTGAGGCTGGAAGGGAGGAAGTGGCCTGGGGTGGGGAGGGGAAGGAAGTGGCCAGAGGAGGGGT
>NW_016810038.1:1418070-1466287 GCF_001698545.2 Rhinopithecus bieti | reverse complement strand
GGTTAGCTCCTGTGACCTGGCGGGGGGTGGGGGGGAAGGAAGTGGCCTGGGGGGGTTAGCTCCTGCAGATTCAGGTAGTTTGTGTCCAGTCACCTAACTTCATGTCACATGAAGAGAAAACAGAAGACCCTACCTGGCACATGAGGTCCGTTGGTGGCTGTATTAGGCAGGGTTCTCTAGAGGGACAGATCTAATAGGATAGACGTATATAAGGAAAGGGAGTTTCATTAAGGAGAACTGACTCACACCATCACAAAGTAAAGTTCCACGATAGGCTGAATGTAGGTTGAGGAGCAAGGAAGCCAGTAGTAGTTCATTCCGAGTCCCAAAACCTCAAAAGTAGGGAGCCAACAGTCTGTGGCCGAAAGCCTGAGAACCCCTGGGAATCCACTGCTGTAAGCCCAAGAGTCCAAAAGCCAAAGAACTTGGAGTCTGATGTTTGGGGGCAGCAAGCGTCCAGTTCGGGAGAAAGATACAGGTTGGACGACTCAGCAAGTCGGTTTCTTCCACCTTCTTCTGCCTGCTTTATTGTAGCCACCTGGCAGCTGATTGAGTGGTACCCACCCATATAGAGGGGAGGTCTGTGTCTCTCTGTCCTCTGACTCAAATGTTAATCTCCTTTGGCAACACCCTCACAGACACACCCAGGAACAATACTTTGTATCCTTTGATCCAATCAAGTTGACACTTAATATTAAACATCACAGTGGCCAAGGGTAGCATAGGGGACCGACCCTCATGGTGCTTGCAGAGGGACATGTTGGGTACAACAGAGGAGAAGTTGCATCCCCTCCCCTCCAGGAGTTGGCCCTTTGGTTCTGATAAGTGAGTGGACACAGATATGACACAGAAAAGTGCTATGGTGGCACTGTTTGGTGGTTGCAAGAGATGCTTCTGAGATAGTTGCCTGCCTCTGACTCTCCCTTATCTCCCCTGAGTCTCAGCTATCTCATCTGTGGAATGGGCATTTTCAGGTGCTGTTGTGAGCACTGAATGTGGTAGTAGATGGAACTTAGTAAGAGCTTGATGAACTCAGGCCATGGCTACCCGAGTAGTAAATGAATAGCACCAGGGCAGCTGCCCTGAGGCCCAGCTGGGTGCCAAGGCAACAGGATGGGCAGGGAGCAGCAAAGCTCTAAGCTGTACTCAGGGAGAGCAATGCCGGCCGTGCCCATCAGGGAGGGCTTCCTGGGGAGGGTCCTGCAGAGTCAGCAGGGTTCCTGGAGGGAGCATGGGGCAGGGGCAGGGACCATATTATGGGAGGGTGAACACACCTAAAGGGTTGGGTTAGAGAGTCCGTGGCAATGGGTAAAGGAGCAGAAGGTGGAGATAGCAGGGTCAGGCCAGCTCAGTGAGGGCCCTGGAGTTCAGAGACAGAGGTGGAAGGAGGGGAGCAGAGGACTGTCTGGATGGAAGCAGGTTTGGAAATATTCTGGAAGCCTGAGTGGAGACAAGAAATTTTAACCGGCTGAGCCCAGGAACATCTCTGCAGTTGCTGACAATCAGCGCCTAGTCTCTCATCACAACCCCATCTCAAGGTCAGTGTGCCCTTTAAAAGACGGCTGCATATCACCAAGTGAGCAAAGCCAAGGGCCACCTCCCACATGTGCTCTTCACCCTCTTGGTGATGCTTCTGACTACCACCCTTTTCATTCACCTTTATGGATTCCTCCTTCAAGGGAATGCACGAGCCATGACGGTGCCCGTCCCCTTGGTTTTGGATTTATTTTGTTGTTGTTGATTTTGGCCTTCGTGGTGCTCCTGGAATTCTGCTGTTGTAATCATTTCAGGTAAGGCTGATATTTTGAGTTTTTCCATTTGTTTGCTGCAGCAGCTTTGCATTTTAAAACGTGGGCATGTTCCCCAGGCTGTCCAACATCAAATGTGTTTTTTGGCCCCAGTGGGAGGCCGTGACCTTTCATTTGCATGCATCATAAATGTATGCATGTGCACGTTCTTTTGTGCACATACGATATCAAAACCCCCATCTTAGAGCCCCAGGCATTTATATAGACTATGTCAATCGCCATATGTTTCCCCTTCCCCTGTCTGCTTTAACCAAAGCCACGGAGAAAAATTAATGCACAGACCTCTCTGCTCACAGTGCACAGACACACGTCACCCTTCCTGTTGGTATCGAGGGTCACAGAGATGTTGCAATTCATTAGTTATCAATATTGTGTTCAGCTGACTTCTTGAGAAGTATGACAGGCACCCTTCCTCCCCTGCAGCCGCAGCCAGGGCTGATGCCGATCTTGGGTCTGGAGCTGTCTGCTCCCTTGGAAATCACAGTCTGTAATGACTGGTTAACATATTGACTGCCCCAAGAAACCCTGGAGTCATCTCTTGCAAACGGTCAGCCTGAAGCCAGTGTATAATGACTGCTTCTCCAAGATAATTAGGTACTTTCCTTCAATTAAAATTGGAAAATGCACAGAGCAGAACATCTGTCACAGTTACCATCCAGTGAGATGCATCTTCAGAGTAATAATTACTCCCCAAAGATGGGAGGGCTGATGTGGGCGCCTATTGACAATTCTGGTCTGATGGGGTTGTTTCTCTGAAGATTGAGAAGGAGTGGTCTTTCTCACCCTGGGTGAACTAATTTTGGCACCAAGAGGACACAGGACCTTGGAGGGTTTTGGGGAGATGCGTGCAGTCTCCCTAGACACTAATCAACATCCCACACTGTCTGCACCACCAGAGTAGGGGTCTTCGATGTCCGTATCTGATCAGCAACTGACTCTTGCCTTCTGAGCATGCCCGACAAACGTCTCATTATTCAAACAGATGTTTCTGTGTGTTTTGGATTGCTATTCCAGTGGGAATCTGGCTCTCTTATTTACAAAAGGAAAACTGTCCTTCAGTTTTTGCAAAATGTTAGGTTTCCCAAATACCCAGATTATTGTTGGAGAGGCTGATGGCTCAGAGAAGGGGTTAGGAAGAAAAATGATCCTTCTGTACTCACTAAACATTTCCAGGTTGGGCCTCTGGTCCTATGTCTCTGTTTCTTGAATACTCAGAATCTTCCAGCATAGAGCTGGAAGATTCTCTCCACACAGGAAGCTGGTTAGGGACCCTGTAGTTCCCAGCCTGCAGGCTGCAAGACCGAATATCTATCCTATTGTTGCCAAACATACTTGATTCATTCCCTCAACACTCAGTATTTTTCCCTCTGATTGTATAACTAGTTGATGCTCATTAGTTTAAAAATTGCACAATATATAAATACAAAATAAAGCAAAACCTCCTGAGTCCCCAACACCCTAATATAACCCCCTGCCAAACTTTTTGGTGACTATATTTTTTTCAAGCAAATCTTGCAACATATCACGTACACATATTATTTCTATGTATTAATTAATACTTTCCTCCATCTTTTTTTGAGTGTCAAACAGCATATTTCATTTAGAAATCCCTCCAAGTCAATCAAGTATAGATAAAATGTTCAAAATATTGTTGCATACTAATTTTTCTGTGAATATAGTTTAGCGACTTTTGGCCCTTTGATGGACATTCGCTTCATCTCCAGTTTTGTTTTTTTTTTTTTGGCCAGGCAACAATGTCATAGTATATTTTTGTGTATATGTATCCTTATGTACGAGTTCATTCTTCAAATACCCAAAGACTACAGGCTCCTATGCACTGGTAAGAAAGACTGACATTTCTTTGTAGCTTATTTAATGATGGATACACCATCAGGGAAAGAAGGCTATTTGCAATTCCATTGTCATCTTGTCCTGCAAGGAATTTTGCCCCAATTGCACCAGGAAGCCTTTTCTGGTTCTCAGAGCTCAGTGGGTTCTTGCAGACACTTGAGATCCTGGATCATTCCATTGGATATTTGAGGCTTTCAGCTGCCATCTCGTTTGCCCTCTGTGTTCCTTCTGAATATCAACCATCCCACCAGCTGTTTGTGGGGGAACCCCAGGAATGAGTAGCAGATGGATCCATTGGAGAACAGGCCATAGAAGCCCCTCCTGGATGTCGGGCCTCAATTTACTTCTGATAGTAATCCCGGCCTGGACCATGACTCAGATGGCGAGACCTCTGGTGGAGACACATTCCAGGCTAAGGAGAGGAGTACTCCTGTTTTCAGACATTCGCATAGTCAGTGGACGGAATGGGAGTAGAAATTGTGTGCCGTTATTTCACATGGCAGAACTAAGAGTTCCAGAGGAGATTGGGGAAAGTAGTTTTCCACTGGTTAGAATGGAGACTTGCCTGTCTCCACTGTTGCAGAAAGTATTCTAACTAGAGGGTTCTGATTTTAGAGCAAAGGCAGGGGGGCTAAATTACCTGGGGTTTGTGCAGAGGTGAAATTTAGGTGCGATTGTAACATAGCCAGAACAGGGCTTAGGTCCAGCAGAATTAAATCCTTAGATATGATCTATGTAGCAACAGTCAGGACTGCAACAACTAGATTTTAAATGGGGACCTGGGTAAACTCTAGATACCTTGGTAGGCAGGAGGTCAGGTTCTGAGCCAGAGTCCTGGGAAATTCTAAGAACATCTGTGTTCCAGCAAATCCAAGCATCCCCATGACTTCAACATATCTTGGATTTCTGGACTCTCATCTTTGCATCCTTATGGTAGATTATTTCTCCCCTGTGGTCACAATAAACCTCAAATCTTGGAGGATTGCTGTAAAGGGGTCATGGAAGAGGACAGCCCAGGTTTGACAAGCACATTCATTCACATAAGGGCAATGACAACTTCAGGTTTGGGCAGAAAATGCTGAAAATGACAAAGTTTTGTCAGGAACGCTGTTTTTGACTTTAAGATGCCTGAAAGGCATTTTAACACTAAGCTCCCCTGTAGCTTTCCTGTGGATGATATATAACTCCATTTACAGCTGTAATCTGGGTAACAAAATGAATACTCCATCATTGTACTATGAATAGTAAATTAACCCAGATAAAAGTGTTCTACATCCAATCAAAACCATTAAGTAACTAGGAGACTAAGATGGGTGAGGACATTTTGGAGGCAATTATAACTAATGAATACATTAACTTCAAGAAGGAGGATGGTTCCAATGGCTTTCTGGTCTCTCCAAATAAAATTAGGGTAGGTGGGAACAAAGCTGAAATAATTTTGTGAAAAGGACAGATTTATTGATCTACACAGAGCCATTAGAAGGGGAAATGGTTTCTTAGGAGAGAGACTTGGGCATATTAGACTTCAGAATAATCATTAAAAAGAATGAAAGACATTTTCCCTTTTACCACATTTGCAACCCGTCTAGCTTAGACCAAAAGAGCTCACACTTTGCCCCTATTCAGGGATTTTGGTGCGGAAATTTTTCACTTTCTTTTAAGATACATCATTCATTGTGTTTTAAAAGTGAAATCAATGCATACTAATTGTGAGCCATATGGAAAACACAAACAATGCAAAAATAAAAGCCATTTGTAGTCTTATCGCCCAGCGATGACCAATATCAACATTTTGGGGTAACCAGTCTTTTATTTTTCTATATTCATATATATTTGGGGATAGTTATAGATGATTCTTTACACTCAAGAATAACGGCTTTAATATTTTTATAAAAATGATAACTCATCCTATAAAATTCAAGTCATACAGAAAAATTCAAAGGAAGATACTAAAAATCATCATCTGAACTCTCACCCACAGTAATCATGCCCACTCCCAGCATCTCTCTCTAGCATATGTGCAGATAAAGGAGAAATAGATCAATTACCTTCTGCAGAAAAACGATGATTCTGTGCATGCTTTTTTTTTTTTTGAGACTGAGTCTTGCTCTGTCATCTAGGCTGGAGTGCAGTGGCGCAATCTCGGCTCACTGCTACCTCCGCCTCCCAGGTTCAAACGATTCTCCTGCCTCAGCCTCCCAGTTAGCTGGGATTACAGGAATTTGCCACCATGCCTGAATAATTTTGTATTTTTAGTGGAGACGAGGTTTCACCTCATCGAACTCCTGACCTCAGGTGATCCGCCTGCCTCAACCTCCCAAAATGCTGGGATTACAGGCGTGAGCCACCACGCCCAGACATGCTATTTTAATGTAAAAAAATTTTGCTGTTTAATTTAAAACAGGGAAATCAGCAAAAATAAAATGGTAGGGGCTGCTGTATTACCTGAAACTGTCTCTGGAGGCCATATTGGTCTTGGAGGTCTTGGCTGTTCTTACACTTTGTTTTCACTTCTTTGCCTTGAGACATCCCTGAGTTTTTGTCATTCGAGACAGCAACGCACCTCTTAGTAAGGCTCTGAAGTCACAGCTGGCTGCTCTCATAGCACTGACCTCCTTTTCTACACCAGAAGCCAATTTCTTTAGCCTGGAGGCTCAAGCCCCAGCACCACAGAGGCCAAAAAGGGGGTCTCGGTGATCTTCTAGATCTTCTACTGTGGCACCAACTTGCTAAAGGGACATTCCTAGCTTCCTGCTACTGACTCACACCCGCAGATTCAAAGGAGAGATGTCCAAACACAATCAGAACAAACACTTCCAAGAGCTAAGTAGTAATGCAAATGAATTAGACAGGGCATGTATACTGAAAGCAAACAAGCAAACTTGAGCACGAAGATTACATTCAAAACGATGGTCAGAACTCCCCAGCCTGCTGGTGTCGTGCAGGAGTTGTGGCCCAGTGTGGGCATATTCTAAAATTTTTCAAAAGGAGCCAGAGATCTAAAGGATCTAAAGGTTTTGTTTTTGTTTTTTTGAGATGGAGTCTCACTCTGTCACCCAGGCTAGAGTGCAGTGGCACAATCTCAGCTCACTGCAACATCGGCCTCCCGGGTTCAAGTGATTCAGGGATTCTCCTGCCTCAGCCTCCTGAGTAGCTGGGATTACAGGCACAGCCCACCATGCCCAGCTAATTTTAGTATTTTTAGTAGAGATGGGGTCTCACTATATTGGCCAGGTTGGTCTCGAATTCCTGACCTTAAGTGATCCGCCCACCTCAGCCTCCCAAAGTTCAGGGATTACAGGCGAGAGCCACCGTGTCTGGCCTAAATTTTTAAGTGAAATCTCTCTATTTATGTAGGTTGACAGTCAACTAAACAACTAAAAACACTATAAAACAAAGCCCATTGTTAATCAGTCCAATGTCTTCCTTTGCTATAAACACAGTTTAATAAAGTGCGGAGACCAGTTAAATGTAAATATCAAATGATGAGCGAATACTTTTTGTGTCAGTATATCTCATGCAATAGTTGGTACATTGTTATACAAAAAATACTTATTATCTGGAATTTAAATGTCACTATGCATCTTGAATCTTTCCTGGCCAGCCCGGGTGAGGAGGCCCTCCGATTTGTCCTCACTGCTCTCAGGAAATCTAGGGGCTTGGGGGGGCTATGTTACCACCCACTGTCTGCCTGTTCCTGTCCACATTTCAAAGTATTCAGCAGGTGTCTTGTTGGTATTTTGTCCTCCTTTTTCATTGATGATGTAGCTTTTTTTCCCCCTCGCTATTGTTTCTTATTTCAAGAAAATAGTGGGATAAAATGCATTTTAAAACCATCTTGAGGGATAGTCTCCATAATCTGCTTTTTTGTTTAACTTTATATAATTTTTTTCACCCTTAAATATTTTAAAACATATTTTCTCGGCTGCCTATAGGCCCTTTTGTGAATTTACCAAAATTAGCTGAAACTTAATTACATTTCATGCTCAGAAATCCTGTGTACAGCTATTTGAGCTAAAAAGAGAATTTAATTGAAGTAATAATTCACCATTCTCTTTGGCCAAGAGAAAAGGGAAAGAACCATCCACAGCAGGGTTATCTCTGACTATTCTTAGGAAACTCTAAAGAATTTCCCAGGGCTTTGAGGCAGCTTACCCCAAAACCCTGGTCCTTGGCTTTTGGGCAGCTCACCCTAAAACCCTGGTCCTTGGCTTTTGGGCAGCTCACCCTAAAACCCTGGTCCTTGGCTTTTCAGGATGCCAATGGGATCCATTATGTTTACCTTATACATACTGGTGACAGATTTATCTTTCTCTTCCACATCATCTGGGAATCCCTTCCTATTAGTTGTTTTTCTGTTGGCTTCTAATGAGCTTTGTAATTATTCATTTTATCTCAAGGCAAACACTATTAACCAGGTTTGGTGTGATTAAGAAAAGTGCTTCTTCAAGCACTTATTTTTTCTGGTGGGGATGATTCTCATGTAATTAAACCACATTGTGAAGAAACAACTTGATACATTGGCTTATTTTGGTTTTGACAACATGATTAAAAGTACTCGGCTTTCCATCACAATTTGCTGCACAGAATGTTGATATTCCATCTGATACCCTTTAGAATTTAAAGTTATGTCAGACAAAAGCAACTTTACAACAAGTGAAGGCAGGTACTCCCGTGGCCTGTCTGAATAGTCCGTTTAGGGAGTAGCTTGCAGTGACCTGGGCTTGTTTAGATTATAAGGTCACTGCTGAGACCACATCCCACTTCCCAAGATAACCAGTTCCATAAAGAAGCCACGCAACATTGGTGCATTTTAATGGAATAAAACATTCTGGTGACTTCATTCCAGGTTCTGTGCCATGTAACACAGATTTGGTGAAACAAGTGTAGCATACTTTGTCACCTTTGTTTGCATTTTCATTGCTGTTCTTTTAAATTTTGTGTGTGGCTTCAGTTGCCATTTTTCTGAATTTATGAACCCAGCTATGTAGGACACATGAGGCAATTTGTTCGGCATTTTGCGCATACTTAAGCAAGCTTTTAACTTCTTTAGGGAGGGTCAAATGGGCCTTTTAGCCTTTATCTAGCATGAGAGGCATCCACTGGGCAGAGCTCTTGCACCTGGCCACTCAGGGCTTGCTGACCAGATTATGGGGATCATCTTTGTTTCAGCAGTCAGTCCCTAGTCCAGTGAGTTCTGGCTAGGATATTGAAAAAGAAAAAGGAAGGAAGGGAGGGAGGGAGGGAGAAAAGAAGGAAGAAAGGGAAGGAAGAAAGGGAGGACAGAGAGAGGGAGGGAGGGAGTAAAGACGGAAGAAAGAGAAGGAAGAAAGGAGAAGCAAAAGAAGGGAGGGAGAGAACAGGAAGAAATCACTGTTTTATGATATTTACCATGCATAGAAAGATGATCGAGATGTTATTCAGGAGGTAGTTAAGGGTGTGGCAGATACTCAGAACATCATTTAAACTTTAAAGTTTCATTCCCAAGAGAAATCAAATATGTAGTAGTTCTAAGACGCCAATATATCCAATTACGATTTGTGCCGAAGATACCTCTCATATCTGAAGACATCAAGACAAAAGGCAGCTACATTTCTAGTGCCTCGTGGGGGGAAATTCAAGATAAGAAGAAAAAAGTAAAACAAGCGTCGTTTCTTCTCTCCTGTGCATTACAAGCCCGTATGCCCCCCGCCCCCCAAAATGTCACCCTAGAGTCTTTCTTGCTAGCTGGAGCACAGCTTGATTTTCAGAGATGATTGAGTTGGCATGGCTGTTGCCAAAAGCTTGTTTTGACTCGTAAACAGTACAAGTTTGAGAAAAAAACTCAGTGATAGAGGAGAAAAAGAGAATGCTAAGTTATCATTTTTACAATTGCACTTTAGAACCTGTAGCTGTGATTGGTGGCGGTGTTTTTTCTCTTAATTCTTTTGCCGGTGTGTTTTCTATTATTTTTGCCAACCTCTTGTTTCCGCACCACTTGCCCAGTATGCTGCCTCTATTCAAGTTATTGCAGAATTCACTGTTGGAAAATGCAAGATTGTTTCAGCTCCCACAGATATGTATCCCATGAGATTTAAGATTGTCTTTCCTTTGCTTATTCTTTTCTTTCTTGAGTCAAATGATGCAACATTCTCAGCAGTAGCAGACAACAATGCAAAATGAAAAATATACATATGAAATGTGTTTATTTTATATAAATTAATATTTATATCTCATTCCACTTACAAAATAATTTTCTTTAGTCTCAATGTTTTTTCTCTTTCGTCAAAGTACTTCCTTCTACTTTAGCTACTAAGTCATTTAGGTCTAAATCGACACAGATTACACCTGCTTGAAATCTCTGGTGGGGTTAAAATTGCCAGATAATTAGAAGACCAGATTAGGACCTGAGCGCAACCTTGTCAACTTTGAGAAAACTTACCAAATCTTTATTAAGTTGAGAAGGGGAACACAGTCATTTGTTTTCCGGATGACATCACTTTTATTACCAAGAATATGTTACTTGGATTGTTTTCTGCAAGTGTTACCATCGACCACTTTGCAGTGCCATTTATGCTGGCAACTCTCAAATTTTTCTTTAGCATTTCTAAGATTGATTCCCCATCTTCTATTAAAACAAACATCTATTGAAAAATGTCCTATAGAAAAGAAGGAAATTGATTCCAGCTCTTGAATCGGGCTGACTGTACTTCGATCCATGTGATAGGAATGCTCCAGGGACATTTATAAACTGTTGAATTTCACACACAGAAAATTGCATAGAGCGTGTTTTTCCTGGTTGTAGTAGTAACAGCATTCCAAGTCCCCCATTCTATATCTCTTTTCTTGACCCACCCTTGTTTTATGTCCCTGCCTCCGTATCAAATTACCTTGGAGCCTTTGAAGTTGCAGAAAATCAAAAGTTAGGAAGAGATGCATACACACCTTAGGATATTGCTCTGTGACTTAGGCATAAGCCCCTTAATGCCCATTTTATGAGTGGCTTAAACCACGTTCAAATATAGGTCAGAAAATTATTGAGGCTTTATTTACTCTCTCTCTTTTCAGGGTTGCTGGCTGACATACACCGCCTTCTGCTGAAAGGTGATAAAGAAATATGCCCAGAGCATAGTAGGCCCTCATCGCATCCTCCTTGATTTGACGTCAGAGAAAAAAAATTAGCATTTTCAAAATTTGCTGTTGAAAACTTGAGACCTAAAAATATGTGTATAGATCAAGTTGTTGTTTTACAAAGCAATGGCCGGGGGAGGGCAGAATGCTGTAAGCATCAAACCACATGCGATCCATTCATCCATAATGATGGGCACCACTTTTTATGGACTTCCTTCTGCCTCCACATGCACTGCTTCATGTGAAATGCAAAAAACTCTGTGAGTTGTTCACTTTCCCTTCCCCTCGTTCATTCATCCACCCAACAGATATTTACTGAGCATCTGCTGTGTGTCCATACATGGGAACAGCACATTGATGGAGACAAACTGACCCACGGCCACAAGGAGCATTATCTTAGCTCAAAGTGCTACAAGCTGTGACCTAAGGCCTCTTCCAGCTCCCTGTTGGTTGTCGTATGATCTGCAAGCTAAGAATGTTTTTTACATTTTTTGATGGTTGAAGAAAGATCAGAGAAGAATCCTATTTGGTGATATGTGAAAAATATATGAAATTCAAATTTCAGTGTCCATAAGTAAAGAATTTATTGGCGTCCTAGCCCCATCCATTTGTTTATGTATTGTGTATGGCTGTTTTGCGATACAAGGACAGTCTAAGTGTGTGACAGAGATTCAGTGGACCTGATCCTGTACAGAAAAAATGTTCCCAACACCAGTCTTAGGGGATGAAAAAAACCAAGGTGAACTAGCTTTCCTTAGATGCTCTCTGACTCCAAAACCATTATCTATATAACACACCACACCATCACCATTGCTCTGGCTGTGAAACCTGACTGTTCACAGGGCTTTTTACTTAACCAGGTTAAACAGAAAATTAAACTGGTTCTTATGGACATTGCCAGTCTACATGGCACCTTTTCAGGTTCCATGGTCCTCTGACATTAAAACTATGACAAGTTTTGAAATTTTTCAATGGGCAGTGGCATAGAATGGAACGTAATGCACTTAGGCGATGGGGATGGGGATGGGATGAGGTTAAGGAAGTGGAAACAGAATGAGGTTATGGGGATGAGGATGAGATGAGGTTATAAGGATGGGGATGCACTGAGGTTGTGGGGATGAGATGAGGCTATGGGGATGAGATGAGGTTATGGGGACAGGGGATGGGATGAGGTTTTGGGGATGGGGATGCACTGAGGTTATAGGGATGGGATGAGGTTATGGGGATGGGATGAGGTTATGGGGATGGGGATGAGGATAAGGTTATGGGGATGGGATGAGGTTATGGGGATGGGGATGGGATGAGTTTATGGGACCAGATGGAGGTTATGGAATTGGATGAATAAGTTATGGTGATGGGAAGTGCTGAGCCTATGGGAATGGCAGATGTGCTGAGGTTATGTGCATGGGGACAGGTTGAAGTTATAGGTCATTAGTATGTGCTGAGGTTATGAAGGATGGTGATCAACTGAGGGTTTTAGGGAATGGGGATGGGATGAGTTATGAGGATGGGGATGCACTGAGTTATGGGGATTAGGGATGCACTTGAGGTTATAGGGATGGAGATGTGCTGAGGTTATAGGAATGGGGATGGAGATTGAGGTTATCAGGATAGGGGTTATACGAGGTGTGGGGATGTGTTAGTTATGGGGATGTGGAAGTGCGAAGTTATGGGGATGGGGGATAGGATGAGGTTACGGGAGATAAGATGGGATGAGGTTATGGGGACAGGATGGATGGGGGATGGGGATGAGGATGTGCTAAGGTTATGAATGAAGATGGGAATAATGTCATGGGATGGGGATGGATGAGGGTATGGGGCAGGGGATGAGATGAAGGTGTGGAAAGAGATTGGATGAGGGTATGGGGATGTGGGGATGTGCTAACGGTATGGGAATAAGGATGGGATGATGTTATAGGGATGGGGATGGGATGAGGTGATGGGGATGGGATGAGGTGATGGGGATGGGATGAGGTTATGGGGCAGGGATGGGATGAAGGTGTGGGGACAGAGATTGGATGAGGGTATGGGGAAGTGGGGATGTGGGGATGTGGGGATGTGCTAAGGTTATGGGAATAAGGATGGGATGATGTTATAGGGATGGGGATGGGATGAGGTTATGGGGATGGGGATGGGATGAGGTGATGGGGATGGGATGACGTGATGGGGATGGGATGAGGTTATGGGGATGCTGATGAGGACCGAGATCTCAACTGTTTCATAACCACAGGAGATGAATCCTCAGAAACTGAATTGCCCTACACCTACATGCTACCACTCCTAATTGTTTTCCTTCTAAACAATATATTTTATCTTATAATAAAGATCACCATGATTGTCATATTTCTTTTTTCTGTGTATTTTCTGCCTGTTTCCTTATATTTCAAACAAAAGATATTTTGTTCTTAAGTTGTTAAAATACAGCATTGTTTAAATCTCCAAATCCCAATATTCCGACTATTTATTGTTAACCATAATTGAGCAATTTCTGATAATATTTTCACTGGCATAAAGTAATCTTTCTACAACTCACATCATAAAGATTCTTAACGGATATTCTATCCTTGGACAAACACTGTGATATTATTCTCAGAATGAACTTGGTATTCGCACTCCTTTTCTTGTCCTAGCTAACACTGAGCTGATCTCGGAGACCCACTGGTTGGGCATGATGAGGATTTCAGTTCTTCCTTGGATAATGCTGAATAACAGACACTTAGAGAGACTTCACCTAAAATATGGAAATATTTTATTATTTTGCTGTTCCTAACAAAACCCCTTTTATTTAGGCTCAAATTAAGTTTTGTTTTGCTAAGACCTAATACAATCCCATTATTGTCTTTTCTAATTATTTTCTGTTTATCAGAATTACTGAATCATGACACTGAGTCTTAATCGTTTGGATTTCTGCTGCAGATTAATCCCAACTCAAACTCATCTGCATGTCCTCACATTTGTCTACATCTCTGTCTGGGGAGTTGTGTGCTTAAGTCATTAACTCCAATTAGAGTGGAGAATCCATGGCCACCTGAGCCCAGGACTGTGGGCCATGGAGGCATCTTCAGAAGCTGTTGATTTCATTTTCTTTGGGGACCTGCACAAGGAGGGCACTGTTCCTGATGTCAGATCATGATTGTTACCCTAAGGCCCTGGTACCAGAAGGCCTGAGTTAAAATCCATGCTCTCCTTTGACTCTATTGGTAACTTGGAGCAAGTGCTTCACCTTTTTAAAACTTCAGTTGCCTCATCTGTTAACCAAGATGCCCACAGTCCCCACCTCGTAGGGTGGTCCTACCCTTAAATGTCCATGAACATAAGAGTAATGGTACCGGCCAAGGGAAGCCCTTGGACATAGTTATCGTGGTCAATATTACTTTTATTGTCATTCTCATGACAATTTATTTGTCATTCTCATGACATTTAAAATTCTGAAGTGTAAAGTGACAAGCTCATCCTCACATTCCAGAGCTCTATGTTTTGTCATTCCTTCAACTTCGCCCTGTCTTTCCATTTCTTTAACCAATTATGTTTCACCCTGGGAACCCCCTGGGGGATGTTCTTTGTTCTTAGGCTGTTCTTCTCTGTCTTCTCTGCCTCAGTAACTCGCTCTGTTCCAAAACCATGTGGGATGCAGGCGCTCATCAAAACTTCCCAGGGAGGCTTTTCTTTCTTTCCCTTTTCATGCAGGCAGAGGCAGACAATGAAGGGTATCACCTCTCAAGACTCAGGCTTCTGCAGCTGTTGTTGGGAATCCCGTTGCCAGTCTAATGGTCCTGCCTTCATAGGAAAACGTCTTTTTTCTTAGGTCATTTTTAACCTGTTTAGGGGTGGACTTTCTTTTTAAAATGTATCCAGTAGGATGCCCATGCCGTCTGTTAATTATGGCTTCCCAGCCTTTATCTCTGGTCCATCTTTCTGGAATTCCTATTCAATGTACATTGGACCTATTCTAATTTCCATGGTATTTTCATCTCAGCCCATTTTCCATCGCCCTTTCGCTCCAGGCTGCTTTCAGGGTAATTTCTGTATTGTTAATTCTCCTTTCAGCAATTTACCTGCTATTTCATCTTTTCATTGACTGACTCTGTAATTCCTGTGACTACAGTTTCATTCTGTAAAGTTTGTCTGGTCCCCTTTTAAATCTGCCTGTGCGACTGTCATCATACTGCATTCATTTCTCGTACCTTTGCTGCTGCTTTTATGTTCTCTATCATTTTTAATTGTTTAGATTCATTTTTATTTTGTTTTGTTTTGTTTTCTGAGACAGAGTCTCACTCTGTCACCCAGGCTGGAGTGCAGTAGTGCGATATCAGCTCACTGCAAGCTCTGCCTCCTGGGTTCAGGCCGTTCTCCTGCCTCAGCCTCCCGAGTAGCTGGGACGACAGGCATGAGCCACCACGCCTGGCTAATTTTTTTTTTTTTTTTTTTTTTTTGTATTTTTAGTAGAGACGGGGTTTCACCATGTTAGCTAGGGTGGTCTCAATCTCCTGACCTCGAGATCCTCCCACCTCAGCCTCCCAAAGTGCTAGGATTACAGGCGTGAGCCACTGCGCCCAACTGATTCAGTTGTAATGTACTAAATTTATGATAGAATTTTCCCATTATCTGCAGTGCTTGGGTTTTCACCCTGCCGTTTGTCTGGCCTATGGACACCCACTTATGGTGGAGGATTCCTTACACATTTTACGATTTGAATTGTGAATCTATGCTCAGCAGACTCTCGTGTGCCTGGATTATAGGTGTGTTCCCCACAGCAATTTTGTGCATGTTTCTGTCAGATGTCCTAGGGTTATGGCCAGTTGTAGGCTACTTTTTATGTTAAAACGTTGACTTGAAAGTTTGGGGAGATGAGAGTTGAATTTTAAACCGCAAGTCCACGTGAGATTCATGTCCTGACGATGAATTCTCAGGAGAGATCTTTTATGTTTCTTTCCCAAGTGAAGCCAGGCAGCAAAAAATAAGAGGCTGTGGCATTGCGGGTTGATGTGCTTTTCTGTTACTCTGAACTAACGGTGTGGCTTTGGAGGGTCCTAGTTTTATGGGGGTGCCAGTCCTACCTGCTCTCCTTGATCTGCTCTTGGGGGTACATAAACGTAAATGCTGCTGGGATCCCCAAACCAGCTACTTAGACATCACTTGTAAGTTGTTAGAAATGCAAAATCTCACACCCAAACCAAGACCGACCGAATGAATCAGAAACTGGGCAGGTGGACTGGGTCTAGAAAAATGTGTTTTTAAGACCCCATCAGGTTCATGTGCATCTGGACGGCCACCACTCCGGCTGGTGAGACTGAGTCTCTGCATGCACGCCTGTTCTCTCCAGGGCTGCTATAGCCCACCTGGTTAGACCCCTGGGGTTTTGAGCTTTTTCTCCTTTTCTGCACCTGGGAATTCTTCATTCTTTCCAGCTTGCTTAGTCATGCTTATAAAATAATGTTTATTATGTTTTATCATCTTTTAAAATAAAATAATATGCACACTAAGAACTGGCTGAATTTTTTAAAAAAGAAAAAAATAATAGCAGGAGTAATTTTGGTTATCTTCTCTGTCCTCTTGCTAGAATCGGAAGTCAGTAATTACATAATTTTTATTGTGAGTTTACTGCCATTCCTAACCCACAGACTGTCAGCTCTGTGAAGGCAGGCATTCATCCCCATTTTTGCTCTTGACTAAATATTCAGCTCCTACTCAGTGAGGGAAATACAGCAGCAACTCAACAAATGTTTATTTGTAGGATGAGTACATAAATGAAAAAGGGAGACATTAAACTATTTCTGTAAGAACATTCTATTTCAGTCATATTGTTCAAAATCATACAACTGCCTGCGTTCGTGCTTTTGGGGGATACCCCCTCCCGAGTGTGGAAATTTTGCTGTGTTCTTTCTGCTCGTTCATGAAACTTAAAAGCCGTGAAGCCTCCACAAGCTTCTCTCACCAGAGTTATCTTTTCTTTCTGAGTCTACCCACACTGCCTTGAGGAATCCCTTCTGCCTTTGTACAGTGCTGTTTTTTATTTATCATTCTGTAGCCTGGCGGTAAATAGTCTGTAAAGTCAAAGTGCCTGGTTTTATTTCTTAGCTGTACCTCTTGACTACACGCATGACCTTAGCCTTTCCTCCTCCATGTCCTCATCTGCGCAGCAGGGATAATAATAGCTCCACCTCATGGTGTAGCAGGAGGATTCAGTGGATGCTGTGAAGCTCTTGGCATGGTACACAGCCCCTGACAAGCACTTGGAAGGGCCAGCTATTATTTTTATTTCCTGTGTATTTCTTTTCTCTCCAAGCAGCCTAGAAATTGGGTGTTTCCCGAGTACACATCATATTGCTTGGCACACACAAAAAACTGTAGAATGAATAAATGAATGACCATCATTTGAGAAAATGGTAAGCTGTAGTCGATACTGTGTATATAGAGCTATACAGAGCAGTGGGTCCAGCTCTGGGCCCACTATATTCCTGAACACGATGCCCAGTATATGCACTTAATACCCTCATATTTGAATACTGCTATGTAATTTGCAAAGTGACCTCATATCTATCGTTTCACCAAACTAAAATGAATTACAAGATTACATGAGTATATAATCTGTGTTAAAAATATCACATATCACAACCAAGAATAAAGTCCTCTTGACCGCCAAAGCCAGACTTGGTTCTCCTTCCATCCTCATTAGTGGTTGAGTGAGAATTCCTTCCAGACCTTTCTTTATGCATCTCTAAAACAGACACACAACCGTGGAAGGATAGGGTCCTGTGCCTGCGTGTGGAGCATAGATGTGGTCATGCTACAGGATTAGAGCTGCCACTCAGTGATGACATCTTGAAATCTCCCCATGTCAGTACACGGAACTGGCTTATTCCTGGCAACAACTTTGCATTCCATAGTGTGGAAATCCAATTGCAAGCACAGTTGTTTTCTTGTTCAACCCTTTGTTAGGCTGTTGCAATGTATCTTTATTATAAAGAATATCCTTAAAATGAAGAAGTGAAATTTCTCTGATTTTATATATATATGTACATATTTATAGACACAAATATCTGTAACATTATAAATGATATATTACATGATGTATATATAAATTATGTATAATACATTATGTAAATTATATACACACATATGAATTATACGTCATAAAGAAATCATACACACAGATACATATTTTCTCTGTACCTGTGACTACCATGACTAGATCTCATTTTTAATCCTTTTGTAAATTCATCTGATCTTTGAAGTAGCCCTGAAAATGGGTTAGCATTGTTTCTGGGCATCTCACAGATCCTGATGAAGAAAGCTTTGCTGAGTGCTGACTACACACCATGTTACGTGCTAGTGGCTTTTGCATCTGCTGCTCTGTTTAAAATATGTCTTAGAGTGCACCAGCTCCTGGGCTTATGATGCCCACCTACCCTGGGGTGCCAACAGTGTGTTCATTTCCATCCAGGGATGCCTGGGCCCTCTCATTCAGGGACTCACTGTTCCTGTCTCAGCCACTGACTCTCCTTCAAGGCGTGCACTGAGACCCTTGCTCTCAGTTCACCTTATGCTTCAGTTTATTCCCAATTTACCTCCTGCTTAATTTCATTTTGAGAAAATAGATTTAAAATATCATAATCTACGTGTGTATTGTGTTTGCTTCAAGTGTTTCCACCTGATTTCCAAATTGGCTTAAAGCAAAACTCCTTGCCGAGACCACTCCTCCTCACTCAAGGAATTGAATTCATTTCCTTCCACACTGAAGAGTGGATCTGTTTAAAAAGGATTCCCAAGATTGAACACACACACACACACAAGCACGCACACCCTTTCCCCTGTGAATACAATAACATGAGCAGGGCCGTATTGATCCCTGCAGTGCTTTAAAGAACTGCCTGGATAGCTAATCTATAAGTGACTAGTTACTTCTTCGCTCTGTTCACTGCAGCCTTGTTTCCCACCTCCCTCTTCCCCATGTAGTGGGTGGGGGCTGATTCTTCTGTCATCCTCTCCTGCTCTGTGCTGACACTTGGTGCTATGTAGCAGCCTCTGTACTATGCAATTGCTCTGAGTAAACAATAGAACATCACCCACGTTTAATGCTCATGGATTAATTAGAAATGCCTTGGATTCATCAGTGCAAAAGGAAAAGAAAAGAACGATGTAGTCACAAATTATTAACAGTCACTTTTGCTGCTATCGTGCTTTCTTTGCATTAGATCATCTTTTTTTAATGTGGGGTGGGGTGAGGCTGAAAAACAATGTATGCCCATGATTTTTTTAAAAAAATCAAAGAGAACAATGGATATAAAGATGCACACCTCCCAGTTCGCTCAGATCTGAATGCTTTGTCTCTCAATCCGGAATCAACCATCATGACTAGCTTAGTGTAATTCTTCAGCTATATGTAGATTTCTCTCTCTGCTGTATTTAGCAATAATGGGAGAATACGATGCTTACTGTTTTGCAACTTGGTTTTTGCAGTTAATCCATATTCGGATATTATTTTTCACTGGTTCACATACACCTACCTCATTTTTTTCACAGCCATATAATACTGCATGGTATAGGTGCAACTTAATGTATTTAAACAGAGTCACGTTAAGTTGTTTCAATTGTCAGTGAAAATAATGCTGTAAAACAAAGTAAAACAAAAACCCCACCTTCTTCGTGTATCCTTATTTCATGTGAGCATATCTATAGATTAAGTTCTAAGAGAAGAAATTCAGGGCCATGAGATAGGTGCATTTTAAAGTAAGATTTTTACTGAAGTAAAACAATCATATAGAAAATGCATAAATCATAAGTATGCAGATCAATGAGTTTTTACAAATAGCACACATAGATCACTGCCACCCAGATCCAAAAACAAAGACAACTGAAACTCCAGAAGGCCGCTGGTGCCCCACGGAGGTACCATCCTGTCTTCGATCACCATAGCCGACATTTCCTTGTCTGTGGATTTCATGCCAGGGAAGCATGGAGCACATACTCTTTGTAACATTCACCCATGCTATTGCGTGTGCTGTGTGTACCTATTCATTATTGTGTAAGACTGCCTTATATCAATAGTATCCATTTATTCTACTTTTGATATACATTTGGGCTGTGTCCATGTTTTGTCTATTGCCAATAAAACTGCTATAAACATTTTTGACATATTTTTAGTGCACAGAAGTATGCATTTCTGCTAAGTATATCCCTGAAAGTTGATGTGTTTGGTCATAGATATCCAAGTGTTCTGCTTTGAAATCCCAAAGAGATTTTCAAAGTATTGTAACATCTATTCACCCACCAGCAGTTCACGACAGTTCAAGTTGCTCCACATTCCCACCAATATTTGGTATTTTCTGTCTTTTTATCTTTAGTCATTTTGTTGAGTCTGCAGTGGCATCACATTTTGGATTGAATTTGCATTTCTATGACAATGAATGCTAGAAATTACCTTTCCACATCTGTAATGGCCATTTGGCCTCCTCGTTGGTGGAGTGGCTGTTCAAGTCTTCTGTTTCCTGCTGGGACATCTGTTTTTGTTTGTTTGTTTGTTTGTTTGTTTTTATTTTTTCCTTATCAATTGTAGGCATTCTCTATTATATACTAGATCAAAGTCTTTTTTTGGATACAGGTATTCAAATATCTTCTCCCACATTGTGGCTTGCCTTGGCATGTGTGTAAGATGTCTTGTCAATTTTAAGGGCAACTAATTAATCACTCTTTCTTTTGTGCTCAGCGCCACTTGTCTCCTGTTTAAGAATATTTGCCTACCCCAAGGTAATGAAGATAGTCTCTTCTTTCTTCTAAAAGGTTTACTGTTTGACATTTCACATTTAGATCTACAATCCGTGTGGTCTGGCTTTAGCCCTAAAGGTTGCTGAAAACCCTGTTTTACTTTATCTGTTCTCCTTGTGGCTTTTCAGCCCATTACCCTGCACAGTTCAAGAGCAAGACTACAGGGAATTGTGTTCACCTCTTAATCTCCCTCTTTTTAGAAGACTCTTGGCACCTCATTTCCTGGCACCCCCCCCATGCTTTGATTTTTGTCTCCCCAGTTCAAGGAGATGGCAGAAGCTTTCTCTAGCATTTCCCTCTGTGGCAGATCACACCGCCCAGCCTCTGCCCCACCTGTCACTCCCAACCCTGCACCAAGAACCTGTGGCTCTGCTGGAAAACTTGGAAACCTATGCTTACAGAAGGCAGGACTTAGGGAATCCTTGGGATTCTGGCTTCCCTGGATGCACTGGCCACTTGATGCTTTAATGCAGATGCCTCTTGGATTGTTTCCTCCATTTTTCCTTCTTGTTCTCAATGGTAGTGTTGTCTGCAACCAGCTACACCATTGTAACACAAATCAGAAACCCAGATATGGACATTTTAAATTTTGATAATTGTAATAATGTTATTCAACAATCTTCAAAGAGGTGGCCCAGTTTATATAGTATATGCACCTTAGCTACAATTGTAAAAATCCAATATTTAGCTGGAAATACAGTTGATCCTAAGATGAGGAATTGGTACTCTTCCAGCTATGCCTTTGGGCCCATTTATAACATTTAAGCTACCATCATGCATAGGAAATGCACTTGCAGGCCACATCAAAGGAACACAAATAAGCCTTTGATGGTTTAATAGGAGCCGGCAGTATAAAGACAGGTGGCCTGACCATCTTCCTGATTTCAAATCCGCTGCAAACCCTGTTAATGACATTTGTCTCCTGGCTTCCTTTGAAGCATGATTCCTGGCCTTAGCTGGGAAATACGACCTAAGGGCTTACACACAGGGCAGCTTGGGAAGCCTGGCCTCAGAGGGAAGCTGCGGCTGCTTGAGCAAGTTCAGGTCAGACAAGAAAGGTCTCTGTTTGATTCTTTTTTGAGGGGTGGGTTGGGGAGTGAGTTGGTGCAAGAGGGTTAATCAGTTGAAATAAAGGAATCTGTTAATGCAGATGTAAGCAACCTGCCTGTAGAATTCAGTAAGTGGAAAGAAGCTTGTTTTAGAGGCAGATGCTTGATTGGGGTGTGGTCCCTAACCCAACTGCTCCACATCAAAAGGAAGGTGAATATGCCCACTATTAACTTCTCCTGGCAGCTCTATACTACAAACCAGGGCAGTCTACTTGTGTCTGCATTGGCTCTTAGCACAGAAGTTTACAAAGGATGAATAAAGCTAGAAAGAAGCCTCTGGAGTTGGTGAAAGATTATCTATGATGAAACAGAAAAAATTCTCCCAGGCAACTCATTTTAATCTAGCTGGATCCTTCCCTCATATCCCTTCTAAAACGATATATTCTCTTGACTTCCATTTCTGTGCCAATATTCCTCCCAACCTTTGGGGAATTGTTTGGGCTTGACACATAGCAACACTTAGAAGTACATTTCAGAACCCTTATTTGGTTTTGTGTGGGAAGAATTTGACTCAAGGGATAAACTGGCTCAGGTGTGTCCATCTGCATAGAAACCTCCACTTGATTGTAAGCCTTTTACAAGATTTAGAAAGGCTGGAAGCAAAGCATTTTTAGACAGCACAAACTTTTAAGAGATTAATTTTAAAATTTATTTTTCCTCCACCTTGTTTGGATAAGAGTTTCCTTTTTTGAAAAGATTTTTAAAACAAAGGTGCTTCATGTGTGTGAACACGATCCATTGTTTCCTCTTTCTTCAAGAATGAATTTTGGACTCGTACCACACTAGAGATAGTGAAGGCCTTGGGAAAGTGTTGAAAATCGTTATCCATTTATAAATTGATGCACTTAAGACATCACATCTTGCTTTCCACCAAACATACCCAGTGCTCAAGCCCAATAGAGATTATAGATTCATGCGAAAAAAGAAAAGGAAGAAGAATTAAATTAATGCCTTTTGTCCTTTGTTTACTAGGACATGTCAGAAAGCAGGATACCCAGTCTTTGAAGAGCACTCAGGAAGTCATCCTTGCTGTCCTTGATACTTTCATCTTTTCACTGTGCCCTGATACCCAATTTACTAACACGTCCTATCCATTTTACCTCCAAACTTAGTTCCACTCCATTTACTCCATCCTTACCTTCCATACCATACCATTATCTTTGACCTAGATATTTAAGGACTTCTTAATAGGTCTCTCCAAATTAGAACAGTCTCACCCCCAATCTGGAACCGGAGTAATTTTCTTTAAATAATTTTACTTTGCATTCTCACTTCAATCTCTTCCCATTGGTTTCCCCTTACCTTTAAGAGAGAGTGTCCAGTCCTTGAACCAGTCTATATGGCTCTGTTTGACCTGGCTTTTGCCCGTCTTTCCACCCTGAGGGTCTCAACCATCTTTGCTAAGGAGAAACAGCTAGAGCGCTTTTTCCCCCAAGAAGGAGCTTTTGATTTAGCTAGCTGGAATAGGGCCTGCACATAGATAATGTGTTCAAAGTGATCCATGGGATTTTCACACGCAAAGTGGAGAACTGCAGATCTGTCCTCGCTTCCTCACTTCTCAGTGTCTTTTCCGTTGCTTTCTCTGCTCCAGGCATGCCAGTCTTTGAGATTTTCAAGGATGTCATGGTTTGCTTTTTTTTTTTTTTTTTTAATTGTTCCTTCAGCTTAGGATAATTTTTTTCCCTGTTTTTACCTGACCAATTTCCAATGACTCTTTAAGTCTCATTTTAAATGACGCATATTCCTGGAAACTTTCACAGTATTGCTCACTTTTTCGTGGCAGTTAGCGTAATTGGAATTCTAAGAATTTAGAAGATTATCTGTGAATAGTCGATTCTCTGCATGAGTCATCTTCAGGAGTATGTGTCTGTTGTTTTCTGCCGTATCCTCAACGCCTGGCCCAGCGGCCAGCCCACAGTCGACCCTGACAGCACTGGGTGTTTAATAATGCCCTCTTCTGTTCCCGGTCTCCTGCCGTCCTTCCATCATTCAGTATTTATGGAGCAGGCAGAGTGCTGTCGGGACATGGCTGCTTATCTCCCCCAGAATCATTAAGGCCATTTCTAGCTCTTCTTCTGCTCGCTGAGAGCAAGGATTAATGGGCTGACATTGCTCAAGTGCTTGAAAGGTAATGAGGCTTCTAGGCTCCTAATCACAGTTTGCCTCTGTTAAAACGGAGACAATCAGGATTTTCGTTTCTTTTTGCCATTATCTTCACATTATGGCTGGTTTCTTCCCCTCAGCATTATTTTGTGTTATTCAGGTTTATAGAATTATTATTGACATGCAATAAAATCCACCAATTTTAATCTACAATTTGTTGAGTTCTGACAAACGAATGCAGCCAGGTAACCACCACCATGCTCACGATAGGGAACGTGCTATCACCTCAAGACGTCCCCTGTTCCCTTTGCAGTCAATGCCCCACTCGACACCCTGCCCCTGGCAAAGATCTGCTTTCATCACTGTAATTTTGCTTTTTCCTAGGATTCCATATAAATGAAATCAAGCAGCATGTAGTTATCATTATTATTATTATTATCATTTTGCCTAGCTTCTTTCACTTAATGTATTTTTCAGCTCTATACAGGATGTATCAGTAGTTCAGTTTATTTTGGTTGCTAAGACACGATTCATTGTATGGATACATGATAGTTTATTGATTCACTCACTGGTGGGTGGGCATTTATGCTATTTTTAATTTGGGGCTATTATAAATTTTTATAAATATTTGCATACAACACTGTGTGTACATATATGTTAACATTTTGCTTGAGTAAACAACTGGGCGTTTAATTGCTGAGTCTTATGGTAGGTGATTGTTTATAAGAAGCAGTCAAAACATTTTCCAAAGTAGCTAGTTCTACCATTTTCCTGAGCAATGTATGAAAATTCTAGTTTTTCTATATGCTTGCCAACACTTTTTGTTTTGGTCATTCTGGTGGGTGTGTAGTGATATGTAACTGTGATTTTAATTTGCATTTCCCTAATGACTAACGACATTGCATTTTGCCATATGCATATAAGCCACCCATATATTTTCCTTGGTGAGCCATGTGGTCAAGTCTTGGCTCAGTTTTTAAAAATGCGTTTTCTAATTAATGGATGTTAAGAATTCTTTATATATTCTGGACATAAATCTTTTATTAGATATATATTTTTCAATTTTTTCCTAGTTTCTGACTTGCCTTTGGATTTTCATTATGATGGCTTTTAAAGAATAGAAATTTTAAATTTTGCTTAGGTTTAAATTATCAAACATCTCTATTATAATTCGTGATTTTAGAGTTCAATTGATAAAATCTTTGTATAAGCCAGGGTAAATACAATTTTCTTCTATGTTTTTATCTAAAATATTATAGTTTTAGCTCATATATGTTGATCTGTAATCTGTTAATTTCTGTATATAGTGGGAGATCAAGACTGAGGTTCATTTTCACCCGCATGGATTTCCAATTGTTCCAGGACTATTTGTGGGAAAGATTTCATCAGTTTTACATTCAATTTTTCCTTCTTTGCCTTCTTTTGTATCAATTAATTATTATTTTTGTGATTCAATTTTTTATCTATCTTGGTACTAAACCTTCTTTTTTAGCGTTTTCTCCAGGATTTATATTACATATTTATTTACATATGTACTATAATATAGTACATATTTACCATATATACCATAATATATGTACTATGTGTATTGTATGTACAATATAGTCCATATTTAGTATATATACCATAATATATACATATATTATGTACATAATACATATGTACATATGTATGTGTTTATGTATATGTACATATGTGTATGTACATATATACTATTATGTATGCACATATATACATAATATATGTACATATGTACTATACCATAATATAGTACATATGTAAATATAGTACATATTTACCATAGTACATGTTCAAATATTATTTTATATCTATGATAATGACATTACAATGATGTACTTCCAGATCTACCCTCTCAGACTTTGTGCATTCTTGTCACATTATTTTTACAAATGTTATAAACCCTAGATTACATTGATATTATTTTTGTGTTAAATACTTACCTATAAAAGCTAAGAATCCTATGTCTTCAAAAATCAGTTGTATTTCCATGAATGCTGACTGAGCAAAAATCTTTGCATTAAAATGTGAGTTAGGTTGAATAGACAGATAGGTAGATATAGATATGTACGTACACACGTGTATATAAAGCCTTAAATATACGTGTATATATTTGTGTGTATGTATATAGACATAGAACCACACATATATTACTGACTTGCACTCTGGTTTACTAGCCATAATTTATAAAATAAATAATTAATATGTGTAATACATTGGTATACAGATGAAAATATCCCCAAAACACATAAAATTATATTTAAAATATTAAAATGTTCTAAAAGGTACTTTTAATTTCTAAAAAAAGAACTCCTTTTCTGGTACTCTAAAACACAGTTATTAACATCGACTATATCAAGTATCTTTCACTTCAGTATTTATTTTTTCTTTGACTAGGTTTATGGATATCAGCAGGGATTTTTTTTAGCAAAGTTTTACAATTAACTCTGCCTTTTTTCACCTAAATAATACATCTGGATTCCAGATTTCCAACTTCTTATTCCTACAGATCACCTAGTCATTAACTGAAAAATTAAATAGGTTAACAGTACCAGATAAATACAATATTATTTATTTTTGTAGACCTACAAAATATTTAAAAGACTAATATAATAATAAAATAAATAAACTTGAATTTTGACTGTAAAACTAATAGAGCATGAAACACAGTATCTTTAATTTGGAAATATAATTCTCAGGGCAAAAGCAATTCTTCAGGAAAGTGAGGAAAACATTGCTCAGAATCTGCCTTCAGTAAATAGTCCAGGTGGAGGAATGAGCCAGTTGTATTAAAGTTTCTCCATTTGAAGCAGGTAGCCCTTATCAGCCATTTTAAAACCATAGAATAAATGGAGTTGGGTCTGCCAACTTATTTTCTGTCCTGGAAGAACTATCACATCCCAGTGGTTAATGGTTCTGACTGGCAATGCATGTAAAATGTAGTGATTAATTAACATTTTAAAACAGATGTGTACTCTCACTTTCTTAGAAACTTAACCTAAAAAGCCTAACGTTGCACAGGGGAAAGCAAAAATCATCATTAAAATAACCAAGCTGCTCCTAGACAGAAATATTCTCATCAGGTTTGAGTAATACCAGAAGCTTTTCCCCACCTAGATACACTGCAAGTCTGTTTGATCACAAAAACTAGACATTTCTCCCCCAAGCCTCAGACTCCCTTACCCACACTTCTGTTTTGGTAGGGCTAGGGTTGAATCTGATTATCTGAAGGATTAATGGAGGTTCCAGGTTACCCTCATGAGTAGTTTGGAATCAGTGTTTTAGGGACTTGGCTCTTATATGGGCAGGAACCACATCAAGATTCCACTTGCGTTCTGAAATGTACAAATGAGCAATCCCAAACAAGAGTCTTTGCTCTTCAGTCAGCAGTCAGTAAAACCACAACTCCTGAGTAGGGGATTTTCTAGATTATTTGTTACTCAGTCAGCAGTCAGCAAAACCACAACTCCTGAGTAGGGGATTTTCTAGATTATTTGTTACTCAGTCAGCAGTCGGTAAAACCGCAACTCTTGAGTTGGGGATTTTCTAGATTATTTGTTACTCAGTCAGCAGTCGGTAAAACCGCAACTCCTGAGTTGGGGATTTTCTAGATTATTTGCTACTCAATCAGCAGTAGTAAAACCGCAACTTTCGGGTTAGGGATTTTCTAGATTAGAAGGTATTTCTCACTGGACCAAAGACTGCATTTATTGGGCAAAACAGTTTTTATTTTAGCTCTGGTCCTGGCTGAATGCACTGGTCTGAGTCACTCCACTTGGACATACTTTGATTCCCTAAAAGTTACTCATTCTCCCTGGTAAACCCGATGCTTGTGCAAGTTCATAGCTCCATAATGGTCAATCTGTTTATGTTATGGGATAAGCAAAGCTGAAAACACAACAGTGGTTATTAAGGGCCTGCAAGAGTCCCTAGACATATGGTATCTGCTCACTGGAAATGTCCTTTTGGAAAGAGAGAAAGAGGTGAATGCTGTCATGGTAATAATGCATTTTTTACCAAGCATTTTGCAGTAGTGGAATATTTTGACTGCTTTGGAGTTTAGCCACCTTTTTTAGAGAAATGCACAATGTGGAACAGATGAAGAAACATTTTCATCCATTATAGGGGTTGCAAGAAATAGATTCAAAATTCAGTCTGCATTCAGAATAAAGAGTAAAAATTTTGCCAAGATTAATTGCTGGAGACAAGATATGCTGTTAATAAAAGTGCTGTAAATGAAAATTATCAGAGTATCAATTTCCTACTCTGCTTTAGAACTCAGCCCAAGGACACAAGCGGACTCCTAAAAATGAGTTTTAATAACTTTCTTTTTTGCTAGTGTTAGTCTGTAGGCAAAATTTTGTAGTTTTAATCATAATCTCTGACAGTAATAAGTTCCTCTAGTGTTTATACCTCCCTAACAATACATGGCTATAATTACTGTAGCAGGAAATTTAATAAGTCTCAGAAAGTGGAATAAATATGACATTGTGTTTTCTGAAAATATTAATCCCCTCTCTTTGTGTTTTGTTATTTGAGAATGTTGATCTCTCCAGTGCCCCTTTGCCTGGCGAGGAGTGAGGTGTGTGGGCAGAGAGGCTGAGATGGAGTAGCACATCATCACCACTGAAGACATTTCCTTTCTACTTTATTCTCTTTTTGTTGTTGTTTTGTTTTTTTTTTAAGATGGAGTCTCGCTCTGTCGCCCAGGCTGGAGTGCAGTGGCCGGATCTCAGCTCACTGCGAGCTCCACCTCCCGGGTTTACACCACTCTCCTGCCTCAGCCTCCTGAGTAGCTGGGACTACAGGCGCCCGCCACCTCGCCCGGCTAATTTTTTGCATTTTTAGTAGAGACGGGGTTTCACCGTGTTAGCCAGGATGGTCTCCATCTGCTGATCTCGTGATCCGCCCGCCTCGGCCTCCCAGAGTGCTGGGATTACAGGCGTGAGCCACCGTGCCCGGCCTTATTCCCTCTTTTAATGAAGGATTGCTTACCATTCTCACACAATTCAACATCTCCCCAGAGATTATCAGGCTAATTGTGAAATCCCTCGCATCTCTGTATTGGGTTAAAAATTGCATTATTTAGATTAATTTTGCCTGCTTCTTAGGCACTTAGAAAAGCTAAAGCTCCGCAGTCATCTCGCCCCCTTCTCCTCTGCAGAACACCGTTGTGTATCAATCCTCAGGCATGGCTTTCCCATCCTCCCCACCTCACTGGCATCTGTTCTCAAACCCTTTTACTGACTTCTTCTCTATCCAACTTGTAAATCACTGAATCAGGGGCAAATTTTCCCCCAGGAGAAGTTTTATGGCAAGGCCTGGGACATTTTTGTGTTTGCTGTCACATTTCAGAATGGGGTGGAGAGGCACTCCTGGCATCTAATCGTGGAGGTCAGGGATGGTGTAGAGCATCTTGCAATGTACAGGACAGCACTCATCACAAAGAAATATCCACCCAAATATCAATCGCGCCATGGCTGAGAAATCATGCTGTAAATGTTGAACTCTCCCAGAGCTCTGTTCCAAGTCTTTCCCTACCTATACATTCTTCTATACTCTTGCCAGTCTCCTGCTTTATGTATCACTCATTCATGGGTGACTCCCAAATATGTCTCCAGCCTTAGTCTCTCACAGATTGTTGGATTCTATATCCAACTCTATTCATGTTATCTCCCTTTGTATGTCCATTAGGGACTTCAAACTTACAGTGACCAAAATAGATCCCTTAACTTTGACCTCACAATCCACATCTCCCTGGTATTCATCATTTTCATAAACGGCACCAACATTTACTCAGTTGCTCAAGCCTGAGCTATCCAATATGGCAGCCATCAGCCCTATGTAGACAACTGAACTCTTGAAATGTAGCTGGTCTGAATTGGGAGGAAATGTAAAATGATCATGGAATTTCAAAGACTTAGTATAAAAAAGAAGGTGATATATCTCATCGATAATTTTTATATATCAGTTGTATATTGGGATGATAATATGTTGTGTATGATGGATTAATAAAATATATTATTACACAGGTAGAGTCAGAGGAGATAGCAGAGTAGGAAGCACCAGGAATCTGTCTCCCCATCTAGACAGCCTTGTATTGTCAGAATCTGTCTGATGTGACTATCTGGAGACTCTGGAGTTGAATGAAGGCTTGCAGCTTCCAGGGGAAGGCATAGATGGGAAAGTGCAGTTATTTTCAGTCAATTTGAGCTCTTAACACAGTACAGTATGAGGTACCCATTTCCCACTCTGAACTCCATGACAGGCAGATAGATATCATAAGAGTATCCTCTCTTACCAAAGTGGAATAAAGTTAGAAATCAATACAGAAGTAAAATTGGAAAATTTGTAATTTTGTGGATTAAACACACAGACAACCAATGGATTACAAAGGAAATCACAAGATTCACTTATAAAAATACTTATAGATGAATGAAAATAAAAACACAACATACGAAACTGTGGGATGCAGGGAAAGTGCTGCTGTGGGGAAATTTATAGCTGTAGATGTTTACATTAAAGAAAAAAAAACAAGATTTAAAATCAACACCCTAGCTTTAAAATGTAAGGAACTAGAAAAGAGAACAAACTAAATCCAAAGCTAGCATAGGGAAGAAAATTATAAAAGGGCAGAGATAAACAAAATAGAGACTAGAAAAATAATAAAGAAAATGAATAAGACCAAAAGTTTGTTATTTGAGAAGAGCAATAAAATTAACAAATTTTAGCAAGTTCAACTAAGAAAAAAAGAGAGTAGACTCAAATTACTAAAATCAGAAAGGAAAGTAAGGATATCACAACCAATTTTATAGAAATAAAAAAGATTATAACAAAGTATTGCATGGAAAATTGTATGCCAATAACTTGGTAACTTAGATGAAATGGACAAATTCCTAGAAACACAAAACTTGCCAAGACTAAATTATGAAGAAATAGAAAATCTGGATAGACCTATAAGTAGTAAAGAGATTGAATCAGTAATCCCAAATTTTCTGACAAGTAAAAGCCCTGGATCTGATGACTTCACTGTTAACTTTTATCCAACATTTAAAGAAGAACTAACATCAGTCTTTATTAAACCTTTCTAAAATATTGAAGAGGAGAAAACATTTCCTAATTCATTATATGAAGCTAGTATTAACCTGATACTAAAGCCAGACAAAGAAATTACAAGAAAAAAACAACAATAACAACAACAGACAACTATAGACCAATATGTCTTATAAACATTAGGGCAAACATCCTCAACAAAATGCAGTCATACACCACTAAATAGTGAGGATACGTGCTGAGAAATGTGTCATTAGGTAATCTTGCCATTGTGCAAACATCATAGAATATACTTGTACAAACCTAGATTGCATGGCCTACTACACATCTTTGCTGTATGGAATAGCCTATTACTCCTGTGCTACAACCCTGTGCAGAATGTTACTGGACTGAATGCTGTAGGCAATTGTAACACAATGGTAAGTGTTTGCATATGTAAATGTAAAAAAGGTACGGTAAAAATATGACATTATAATCTTATGGGGCCACTGTTGTATATGTGATCCATTGTTGACCAAACTGTTATGATACACATGACTGTACTAGAAAAGTGACTTCATCAACAAATAAAAAGGTATGTAGACCATTACCAAATGGTATTTATTCCTGGAATGTAAGGATGTTTCAACATATGAAAATCAATCAATGTAGTAGTATACCACATTAACAGAATGAAGAGGAAAATACTCATCATCTTCTCAATTGATGAAGAGAAAACATTTGACAAAATTCAACATCCATTCATGATAAAAATGTTCAATAAACTAGGAATAGAGGAATCTACCTCAATGTAATAAAATTCAAATGTGAAAAACCCACAGCAAACATAATACTCAATGGTAAAAGACTGAAAGCTTTTCCTATAAGATCAGAAACAAGGCAAAAATTCCCATTCTCACCACTTCTATTCACCATAGTACTAGGATTTCTAGCCAGAACAATTAGGCAAGAAAAAGAAATAAAAGGCATTCAAAATGGAAAGGAAGAAGTAAAATTATCACTGTTCACAGATGGTATGATATTATTCATAGAAAACCCTGAAGATTCCACACACAAAAATGGTCAGAGCTAATAAATAAATTCAGCAAAGTAGCAGGATACAAAGACAACACACAAAAATCGTTTGCATTTTATACACTAACAGTGAACAATCTAAAAAGCAAACTACAGAAACAATTCAATTTATAATCATACCAGAAAGAATAAAATGCTTAGAAATAAACTTAGGAGATAAAAGACTTGTACAATAAAAACTACAAAACATTACTGAAAGAAACTAAAGAAGACATAAAGGGAAATGCATCCTATTTTCATGAATTAGATCCTCAGGCAGAGAGCCTTGAAGGAAGTGAATGAGATCCCGTCTACCCACTCAAGTGTTCTTTTTGGCTCTGCTATTCTTTCTTGACACCCAAGGTAGCAGCTTGCTTCGATAATTTGTGGCTTGGTGTGAGCTGACTTCCTTGTCCCACAGCTGGGCATTTGGTTCATGGCTCTCTACAGCGGTCTGGATGCTGATGTGACTTAATATTGTTAAGATGTCAATATTACCCAAAGCAATCTACAAATTCAATAAAATCCCTCGCAAAATTCCAAGTTTTTTCAGAAATAGAAAAACCCATCCTAAGATGTATATAGAATCTCAAGGAACTCCAAATAGACAAAACAATCTTGGCAAAGAGGAACAAAGCTAAAGGACCCAAACTTACATGAGTAAGGTGACAAGGGTCATTTTTGACAAGGGAGCCAAGACCATTCAATAGGGAAAGGACTACCTTTTCCACAAATGGTGCCGGGAAAGCTGGATATCCACATGCAAAAGAGTGAAACCTGTCTAACAGTACACATAAAAATTAACTGAAAACGGATGAAAGATTTAACTTAAAGACCCAAGACTATAAAACTCTTAGAAGAAAACATGGGCCAAAAGCTTTGTGACAAAGGATTTAGCAATTATTTCATGGATACGATATCAAAGGCATAGACAAAGTAAAAATCAACACATAGGATTTCCTGAGACAGAAATTATAATGATGGTTGATTGAAGCTGGGGGAAAGGAAAAATATTTTTTAAGGGGCATAGATTTCAGTTTTACAAGATAAAGAGTTATAAAGATGGATGCTGGTCATGGCTGCACAACACTATAAATGTGTTTGATACCAATGAGCTACACCCTCAACGATGGCTAAGATGACAAAATGGTACGTATTTTAACACAGTTAAAAATTGGAAACAATTAGATTCATAAGGCAATGTTATAAAAATCCATTTATTACACTTTATTTCACCTGATTCTTTTTAACTTTCTTAATGTGGCTACTAACAAACATAATTACATTATATTCCTGTTGAACAGCTCTGCTCCAACCAGTGCTCATACCATTTCATCAGCAAGTCATCAACTTCATTTCGGCTTCACCCCCCAAGCTCATCTTGAATGCCCCCCACTTCTGTATCCTCACCACCTCCACCAGGGCCAACGCTAACATAATCTTCTGCTCAGCTATTGAAAGAGCCTAACAAACCTTCTCCTTGCTTTTCATTTTGTCCACATGCCAGCCAGAATGCTCTTTTAAAAGCTTATGTCAAGTAATGCCACTTTCCTGGTTAAAGCCCTCCGATGGCCTCACATAACACAAAATATCCAGTTACCTTGACTGGTGTCCAGAGTCCTACATTACCTGTTCTGCCTTATTCTCCCATCTCACCTCTCAACACTCTGCCTAATGCCCACATTATTCTAAACACCTTGGTCTTTTGCTTGCCTCCAGGACACACCAAAGAACATTAGCTTTTTCGAGTCTTTGCATTAGCTGATCTCTCTTCCTAAAATACTATTTTCCATGATCACTGAATGCTGGATCCATTTCCTTTCCAAATATCAGTTTAAATGACATATTGAAAACTGCACATTAAAGTCTAACTTGAACACCTGTAAGAAAATCACCACTCAACCACTCAAGTGCTCTCTGTGACATCAAATTGTCTTCTGTAGTGGTCACTGACACCTGTCATCATGTTTATTTCCTCCACAGAGGTCTAATGCCCTCTATGAGAATAAAAACTTCTTGCTCACCTCCATATTCCCAACATTAATTGGAACATAGAAGGCTTTTAAAAATACTTTCTATTTTTTAAATTATACTTTAAGTTCTGGGGTACATGTGCAGAACAGTGCAGGTTTCTTACATAGGTATTAAAAAACAGACGTGCAGTCAACAAACATATGAAAAAAGCTCATCATCACTGGACATTAGAAAAATGCAAATCATAACCTCAATGAGATACTATCTTACACAAGTTAGACTGGTGATCATTACAAAGTCAGGAAACAGCAGATGCTGGAGAGGATGTGGAGAAATAGGAATACTTTTACACTGTGGTTGGGAGTGTAAATTAGTTCAACCTTTATGGAAGACAGTATGGCGATTCCTCAAGGATCTAGAACCAGAAATACCATTTGACCCAGCAATTCCATTACTGGGTATATACCCAAAGGATTATAAATCCTTCTACTTTGAAGACACATGCACACGTATGTTTATTGTGGCACTATTCACAACAGCAAAGACTTGGAACCAACCCAAATGCCCATCAATGATAGACTGGATAAAGAAAATGTAGCACATATACACCATGGCATACTATGCAGCCATAAAAGGATGAGTTCATGTCCTTTGCAGGGACATGGATGAAGCTGGAAGCCATCATTCTCAGCAAACTGACACAAGGACAGAAAACCAAACACCACATGTTCTCACTCATAAGTGGGAGTTGAACAATGAGAACACATGAACACAGGGAGGGGAACATCACACACCAGGGCCTGTCAGAGGGTGAGGGGCAAGGGGAGGGATAGCATTAGAATAAATACTTAATGTAGATGATGGGTTGATGGGTNAAGGATGAGTTCATGTCCTTTGCAGGGACATGGATGAAGCTGGAAGCCATCATTCTCAGCAAACTGACACAAGGACAGAAAACCAAACACCACATGTTCTCACTCATAAGTGGGAGTTGAACAATGAGAACACATGAACACAGGGAGGGGAACATCACACACCAGGGCCTGTCAGAGGGTGAGGGGCAAGGGGAGGGATAGCATTAGAATAAATACTTAATGTAGATGATGGGTTGATGGGTGCAGCAAACCAACATGGCACATGTATACCCATGTAACAAACCTGCACATGTATCCCAGAACTTAAAGTAAAATGAAAAATTAAAAAAAAAAAAACTTTCTAAAGCCACTTCCTTGTCAAATTGTAGTCAAACCCTGGGAAGTTTAGTAAACCCAGAATTTCCTTAAACAGAAATATGCCATCAAATATTTCACTCCCTTAATCCCCTTATAAACATGCTTCTCTTTTTTTCTTAATCCTCTTCCCCTCCAGCTCTTACTTGATCTCTCTCCCTCCCACTCTGGGATAGCTTTCTCAAAGGGTAATCTACACTCTGCCTTCTCATCAATTTCCATTTTCTTCCTAGTTTGTTCCACTCTACTATTCTTCTGTCACCTAGGCTGCATCCCATAGGCATTTTGTTGAGTTTCTCGTTGCTTAATTCTTCTGCACCTCTTGTTGATCACTTCTTTTTTAAATTATTATTACCTCACTTTTGTTCTTCTCTACCTCTGTGCTTGAGATTCTCCATTTGCATCTTCTGATTCACTCTTTCTCTTTCTCCTCCTGCTTGGCCAGTGCCCCAAGTGCTGGCCCTCTGGATGGCATCTACTGATCACCCTTTCCCTCTGGTCTCCTGTTGGGTTTAAGCCATGGGGGTGGGGGTACTAGTAGAAGGGATAGTGGGAGGAGGGAGAAGCTGAGGTATTGATCCTTCTGGTTCTGCCTAATCTGGTTCACAGCAGTGCCTGTTTTCCTGCATCAAAGACCAACACTTTTTGTGGGCTGCTCTCCCCAACATCTACATGTCTCTCTTGGTTCCAGGAGATGCCCCCTTTACCCTTCAGAATACTTGATGGGCATGCTTCCCTGCTGGTGCTCCCCAAAGCTTCCTCTTACCTTGCTCACATTCTTGCAGTCTCTTCATCAGCTCCATCTGTTTCCTGTGGGTATCTTGGCTGATATAGTTTCCTTGACATGTTACTCTTTCTTCAAGACCCTGAAAGGCTGGTTTTCCCCAGTGTTTCATCTTCTATCTTTCATAGTCCACAGGGTGTCGAGTATTGTTTGTGACTCCTTGTCTCCTAAAGTTACAATGATCATGGATAAGCTGATGACTTTCAAATTTTTATTCTCGTTTCAAAACTCCCTTCTGTCATTCAGTCATTTGTATATAATTGTCAGGTACATTCCTTTAATGTGTCCTGAAGGGAGGATATGATAGGAAAACAGATATTTTTTCCAAAGTAAGTGTATTAGTCCATTTTCACACTGCTATAAAGAACTACCTGAGGCTGGATAATTTATAAAGAAAGAGGTTGAATTCACTCACCATTCCATATGACTGGGGAGGCCTCAGGAAACTTATAATCATGGTAGAAGGCAAAGGAGAAGCAAGGCACGTCTTACAAGGCAGCACGAGGAGACAGCAGGTAAAGAGGGAAGTGCTATACTTTTAAACCATCAGATCTCATGAGAACTCACTATCCTGAAAACAGCATGGGGGAAACCCCGCCTGGAATCTAATCATCTCCCACCAGTCCCTCCCTTTACACGTAGTGATTAAAATTCAAGATGTAATTTGGGTGGGGACACAGAGACAAACCATAGTAGTAAGGGAGGAAATTCTAAGGGTCTGTCTCAGGAGACGATGAATTCCACACACAGGAATTATTCATGACCAGATACAAGAGTTGAGATGACTCTGAGGATTCCTTCCAGGTCTTACCTTCAATAAGCTGGAAACATTGCACTGAGAACATCCCTAGTAGAACACTGCCAGAAGAGTTGGTTGGGAAAATATCTTTGTGTGTGTATATGGGAGTATATGTGGGCATGTATTTATATGTATCTGGAAGTGTGCATATGTATAAATAGAAGGAGATATTAATATATACATATCTGACATCTTTTTAATGCCTGCAACCCAAATAAAAATAAGCTCCATGAAGAATGGATGAGCTGACAACACACTATCCAATTCTGCATCTGGAGCGTGCACAGGAATTTATTACAAGCAGCAGCCAGATTTTTTTTTGGACATGTAATAATCTTTTATTCTGTTTTATGTGAAAGTTAAAAGCTAAAGAATGCCATTTACAGACCTTCAGCAACTTCTAGCTTGGCTTTAGAAATTCATTGCAGAAGATGGAGATCTTTGATATAGGGCCAGGACAATGACATTCAGCACCCAGATCTTAATTTCTGAATTGATTCTCCAACTCAGCCCCTGTTCTGTTTGCAGAGATGACAGAAGAGACATCCAGGAGTAGATTTCAACACACAGCAGCATCTGAGAGAAGCCAGCTGTGAAAAAGTGAGTGAACCCCACACCCAGGCACATCATTTGTTATAAAGACACTGCCATCATTTTTATCATGAAACTTCTACTCGGACAAAAGATTTAACATCAAAGAAGAGCATTGCTGAGGCTTCAGGTTACTAAGATTATTGAGAAATCCTATAGTGGCTTGAATCAACTCCGGCAAGGTAAATTCACTAAGATCCCAGGGGATACGTCGAACGTTTGTCCCACTTGTCAGAGGAGGTCAGGCAGGAAATGCCAAACGAGAGAAATTCTCCTAAATGAGGTCAACTAGCACACCGATTAGTGGGTAGGCAAACACTGATGATGCAGACGGGAAAGGGGGTGAGGAGAAAATATTACCTTTGACTAGAGGGGAGAGGAGGCCTTCCCTCCCAACCCTATTCAGTTGCAGACTTCACAGGACTGCCACAAGCGACACTGAATGGAGAGATAAAAAGATGATAAAAGTCGCAGGCTACACTCCCGTCGGGCTTGGCAGCTGTGGGTTTCCAGAGCGACCACCCCTGCAGGCCCCTGAACCTGCCACCTTGTCAGCAGGTGTGTCTGACTGGCTGTGGCTAGGACAAGTCAAAGAGGCCAAAACTGCCCCAAAAGGGATTGGTAAACACTTGGGTCAAATGAGAGAAAGAAGGGGATGACAGTGCTGTATTGTGGGTCTTCCACACCATTCTGGTCATTCCCATATTCACGAATTGTCCATTACCTTCAGAACTGCTACAAGGCTGTCTTTGGGCAGTTTAGCCTCCCAGGTTCTTCTATACAGCTAAATATATACACAGAAAGCTTTTCTTGTGTCTGTCAAAAGAAAATCCCCAGCCAAATGCACACTCCTTGGGCCTGAAGAGGCTAACATTCTTGCATCCACTTAGCAGGCATTTGCTGTGCACTGAGTCAGTGCCAAGGGCTTCAGAGTGAAGGACGCACAGCCCATCCCTCAGAAGATCAGCTCACGGTGGGTGAGGGGGAAAGACCAGCAGGCAATGAAGACGCAGCATGGCCCAGCTCCTCCCCGTGGACACACAGACCTAAATGTTGTGGATCCCACTGAGGTCCCTGAGCTCCTCCTCCAGATTCAGTCCTGATGGTCAGTCATCTTCCATGGCTGCTTGCCTCCAGGCCTCCGTACCTGCCTTCCTTCTGCCGCTTGCCCTCCCCATCTCTTTCTTGCATCTGTCACTGCACCTGGCTCTAGTGACTTTCAGGTCTTTGTTTCCATGTCATCTTCTTGAGAAAGCCTTCCCTGCCTCCCTGCTCAGCTGTCTATTTTCTGGGTTCCTTCAAACCCCTGGTTTTCCTGTCATCTATCTGGCCATGTTGCATCTTCATTGCCTACTTGTCTCTCCCCCTCACTCACCATGAACTGGTCTTCTGAGGGCAGAGGCTGTGCATCCTTCACTCTGGAGCCCTCGGCACTGACTCAGTGCATAGTAAGTGGCTGCTAAGTGGATGGAAGAATGTTAGCCTGGCTGGGGGCTTTCTTTTGATAGACACCAGAAAAGCTTTCTGTTTTCATTTTTGGCTGTATAGAAGGACCTGGGAAGCTAAGTTGCCCAAAGACAGTCTTGCAGGAGGAAATCCCTCTTGATTTTTCAGGGTAATCTCCGGGCAGTGGCAGGGATGGAAATAGGGTCAGAGCTAGAAGAGTTTTGATGAGCAGAATAGAGAAATCATAAATCACCTCAGAAAATACTGAAGTCATCCTGAATAGGCGGTTGGTAGAAATATCAACATGAGGGGAGCTGTTTAGAACAAAGGCTCAGAATAAAGTGAGGAGGGTGGCATTGAGAAGTAGAAGAGGAGACCAGAATGGGAGATCAGAGAGACTTGAGGTCAAATGGCTGGAGAACGCCCATACCCGTTTGAAGATCCAGGGCCATGCGGAGAAGGTGCTGATGCTGCCAGAAATCTGTTAGGGTGTGGAAGGGGTCCCCTCCAGAGTGCCCAGGTGACAGCTCCACCCAGCCAACACTTTGGTTTCCATATGTAAGAGCTGGAGCTGAGGATCAATAGAACCACTCTGTGCCTGGACTACAGACTTGTGAAATGTTGAGATGATAGATGGGTACTGTTTTCAGCTGTTGGTACTGTGGTAATTTGTTATGGCAGCGACAGAAATCTCATGCAGGTTTTCCTGAAGTTAAACAGGTGAGTCCTGGGGTCTCCCAGAGGGAGGGAGTTCAGTTCCCGGTTATGCCTCCCATTACGTGCCACCACCAGCCAGGGCTTCATTCCTCCTTTGTGAAACATGACAGTAAGTGCCACACAGCACTATGAGGACGTAAGGACATGTCACACGTAAATCCAGGGAACAGTCCATTGCACAAACAAAGTCCACTATATATGTAAGCTGCCATGCAACTAAGTTAATGCAAATCCCTGTTTTCTTTGTTCCCATGGAAGATAAACCATAGACAGTCTAACCAGGCTGCTGCTTAAATAAAACCATGTGGCCCTGAGCAAAAGCCAGAGGTTGCATTTGCTGTGGAAAAGCCTGCTGTACCTCCTGCATCTACCCTGTCCTCTAACAGAAGCTGCCTTAACTCAAGGTGGTCAGGTTGCCTTGGCCAAAGCTGGTTGAGTTAGTGCTGGACACTTGACCCATGCTGAGCTTTCTGATTCTCTGTCCTGGGGACCCAGAGAGGGGACAGTGAGAGCCTTCTTCCTTAGCTGTGGGCAGTGGAACAGTCACAGTGGGGCATGGGGCCAGAGTCAAAGCCAAGGAGTGAGCTGGTCAAAGGATGAGCTTGCAACACAGCAGAAATTAGAAGCCTCACAGAGGGCAAGTCTTGCTCTGCAGAGAAGGCCATGCTAATGCTGACATGCCATCATATTATCACAGGAGCTACATGGATTGTGCACTTCATCTGTGTAATGCACTATTCTGGGGCTTCCTGTGTGGCATCTCTTTACATCCTCACAACACCGTGTGGTAATTTTTGTAGAGACGGGGTTTTACCATGTTGCCCAGGCTAATGATCGCTATTTTCTTCTAGTTTTTCCCTTGTGTCTGCCACCTAAACACTGATGTGGGGTAAGATGTGATCCTCAGGTCTCTTGTTTACCTCTTTCCTCTCGATGGTGAACAACACTTGTTCTGTGCAGCCAGCATCCCTTTCCTGCACCTTCTCACTGTCTCATTTCACAAAGGAGGAAAGAAGCCCTGGGAGGTGAGTGTCAGGTAATGGGAGGCAGAGGCAGGAGCTGAACTCCCTCTGGGAGACTCCAGGGCTCACCTGCTTAACTTCATGAAACCCAGGAGCCCAGAGAAACAGACATCAACCCCCCAAGAACTGTTCCCACAAGATCTGTTCCCATAGACCCGGACTATACTTCCCACACTGGTATCCCTGAAGAGTGCCTACGTCTTTAAAAAGCTTCTTAAAGATTATTAAATTCCTTTGCAAAAGTTACAAAAGCAACACAATTGTTGACGGTATAGGTATATAAGGAAAGCTTGAATAATGTCCCCAGCCCCATATTGATCACTCCTGACCCTGGGAGCCCCGTCTTTGTTCACAGCCTGGGGTGTTTCCTTCCGCACATTCTTGTGCTCACGTGTTTTTTGTTCTTTGATTTATTTGTTTCTACAAAATATATTCCATTCACCTACAACTAATCTTGTCCTTCACCTTCATTTTCTCACTTAATATTTCATTATGAATGTCCCTAAATCAACAGATAACAGATAGAGGCAGATAAAGCATGCTCTTTTGTAATAAAAGGAAACCACAATTTCTCACTCATAACTTTATAAAAGAATAGCACTTGAGTCCAGCATTTTTTTTTTTTTTCCCACCACAATAATGTAAAACAAACAACTTCTTGCTCATATATCCTTGTATATGTTCCCTATATTTTAAAGAGGCTGGATGGAGAATGGCCAAGTGGCTAAGAAGTCCAGATGCTAAATATGTGGTGTTATTTCTGAGGGCTCTGTTCTGTTCCATTGGTCTATATCTCTCTTTTGGTACCAGTACCATGCTGTTTTGGTTACTGTAGTGTTTTAGTATAGTTTGAAGTCAGGTGGCGTGATGCCTCCAGCTTTGTTCTTTTTGCTTAGGATTGTCTTGACAATGGGGGCTCTTTTTTGGTTCTATATGAACTTTAAAGTAGTTTTTTCCAATTCTGTGAAGAAAGTCATTGGTAGCTTGACGGGGTTGGCATTTTTATTGTGGCACTATTCACAATAGCAAAGACTTGGAACCAACCCAAATGTCCATCAATGACAGACTGGATTAAGAAATGTGGCACATATACACCATGGAATACTATGCAGCCATAAAAAGGGATGAGTTCATGTCCTTTGCAGGGACATGGATGAAGCTGGAAACCATCATTCTGAGCAAACTATTGCAAGGACAGAAAACCAAACACCGCATGTTCTCACTCATAGGTGGGAACTGAACAATGAGAACACTTTGACATAGGATGGGGAACATCACACACTGGGGCCTGTCGTGGGGTGCGGGGAGTGGGGAGGGATAGCATTAGGAGAAATACCTAATGTAAATGACGAGTTAATGGGTGCAGCACACCAACATGGCACACGTATACATATGTAACAAATCTGCACGTTGTGCACATGTACCCTAGAACTTAAAGTATAATAAAAAATAAAAATAAATTTAAAAAAAAGAAGTCCAGATGCTAGAATCAAAATACCTAGATTCAACTTCCTGCCCTGCTGTTTGCTAAATGTATAACCTTGGCTAAGTTGCTTAATCTCTGCAAGGCTCAAGTCCCTCGTATGTTAAACAGGCACGGTGCTGGAGACACTCCCTAGGATTGCTGTGAGGAGTTGTGCTAATCATTTACGACCCTTAGAACAGAGCTTGGCATACAGTAAGTACTTGGTCAGGGTTAGTTATCTTCATTATCAGATGATCATTTTCATTATTGTGGTGGCACAGAGTCACTGGACGGATTCCCACATGAAGAATATTTTGTATTAATTCACTTTCTTTTTCACTAGACCCAGTCTCATGAGGTTTCTATAACTTTGTGTCATAACACCCTAAGGCACTACTGAAATATGGATGCGATAAATTCAAATATGAACTATAACTAGGCATTATAAATCGAGTTGGCCCTAATAATCATCTTTGCAATGTTGACTTTTCTGGGAATAATAAGTCTTACTGCATATGCTAGCTCTGGGCCCATCTTGGGAGGGAGAACTTTGTAAGAAGATCATCATCTATCTCTCGCACTTTCATTAAACAGGATTGTTTTTGAGTCAAATCAATTTCCTACCTCCATGGTCCAAGCTTTTGGCAAATTTGCATCATAATCATCTTCTTCATCCACTTGGCAGATACTTAATGCAAGTCATCCTGTCCACAGGAAAACAGACATCATAGACATAAAATGTGTGTTCTCCATTTAATTTTTATGAGCACTTAGTGGATAACCCTTTGTTTTTATTCTCCCCCTTGATGTCAAATTGCACCATATGTCTTTTCATAGTTTGTCTGATCTACGATTGTATTTCTCATGATCATTTTGTGGGTTGTGGTGCTATTTCCTCCAGTTTCATTCTCCCTCTTTTATGTTTCTCTTGTACAAAATTAATTACATTGTACCTTCAAGCATAATTTTAACACTGTCTCCATTGCACTGTGTCTGCTTTTAATTAATGCTCTTCTAATGTAGATTCTAAAGCCAAATGGTGCAATATTGTGAGCATCAAAGAAACAAAGAATCTAACAAAACTGAAATGAATAAGCAAGACACAAACAGCTGACAATGTGTTCTCATTTGAAAACGTCACTTTCACCGTACATTGAAAGAATGGATTACTTGGAGCTTTCTCTTAAAAAAAAAAAGACAAGAGATGTTGACTCTAGTTTTCTGGTGCTGTTGGTCTGAGTTTTACCTAGACTCACACTGAGCAAATATCTCAAGAGGAATTAACCAAACACAGCATTCTCACAACTCAAGGAAAGGGGAGGTGAACCCCACAGATACATTTCTCAGAAGTTTTCTATAAACCAGATATGGCAAACCACTCGTCTCGAACTTCAGCCTGTGGTTTTCGTGTCTCAAAGACTCTGATGATGCTGGGTCCTTTGGTGTCCCACACAACCCCACTCCAAAGGGGAAGGGATCTCTTTGGGTTTCTGTCAGTTTCACAGAAGAGAAAATCAAACACAGTAGAACTACATATATCGTGGCTCTGTGAATTAGTGAAATGTCCAAATAACACAATTTGGAAAACAAATGTCATCTTACTACTTTTTGATTAATGAATCAGCTTGAACTTCTACCTAACAAGCAGGACTGCTTTAAAAATTGTGTGTGTGTGTGTGCGTGTGTGTTATGAATTTGCAGTAAAATGTGGATACATGAATGATGTATATGCATTCTAAAATAGACAGTTTATATTGGGTGGGTATATTGTGTGCAGTTTTATTTGTTGCCTTAAGTTATTCAATGTATCTTTTCTTATAAAAATTAGACGGAATGGGTAATAATTTTGAGGTAACAGAGGCTGAGTCCCTAATCTCAGACCATAGGGAGGAATTTGATTTGACTGAGACAATGTGATGTGAAACGAAGTCTGTAGGTTTGTGTGTCAGAGTAGTCTCAGCTCTAGTCCTGATTTGGTCAATAACTTTCTGTGGGAATGTGAAGTATGTCATTTACAACCATTATTTTCTTTGCCCACCCCTCCCAAATTTCTGCAAATTGTCATTGTCTTCTTCCTCCTGACACTTCTNATGGAGAATGGCCAAGTGGCTAAGAAGTCCAGATGCTAAATATGTGGTGTTATTTCTGAGGGCTCTGTTCTGTTCCATTGGTCTATATCTCTCTTTTGGTACCAGTACCATGCTGTTTTGGTTACTGTAGTGTTTTAGTATAGTTTGAAGTCAGGTGGCGTGATGCCTCCAGCTTTGTTCTTTTTGCTTAGGATTGTCTTGGCAATGCGGGCTCTTTTTTGGTTCTATATGAACTTTAAAGTAGTTTTTTCCAATTCTGTGAAGAAAGTCATTGGTAGCTTGACGGGGTTGGCATTTTTATTGTGGCACTATTCACAATAGCAAAGACTTGGAACCAACCCAAATGTCCATCAATGACAGACTGGATTAAGAAATGTGGCACATATACACCATGGAATACTATGCAGCCATAAAAAGGGATGAGTTCATGTCCTTTGCAGGGACATGGATGAAGCTGGAAACCATCATTCTGAGCAAACTATTGCAAGGACAGAAAACCAAACACCGCATGTTCTCACTCATAGGTGGGAACTGAACAATGAGAACACTTTGACATAGGATGGGGAACATCACACACTGGGGCCTGTCGTGGGGTGCGGGGAGTGGGGAGGGATAGCATTAGGAGAAATACCTAATGTAAATGACGAGTTAATGGGTGCAGCACACCAACATGGCACACGTATACATATGTAACAAATCTGCACGTTGTGCACATGTACCCTAGAACTTAAAGTATAATAAAAAATAAAATAAATTTAAAAAAAAGAAGTCCAGATGCTAGAATCAAAATACCTAGATTCAACTTCCTGCCCTGCTGTTTGCTAAATGTATAACCTTGGCTAAGTTGCTTAATCTCTGCAAGGCTCAAGTCCCTCGTATGTTAAACAGGCACGGTGCTGGAGACACTCCCTAGGATTGCTGTGAGGAGTTGTGCTAATCATTTACGACCCTTAGAACAGAGCTTGGCATACAGTAAGTACTTGGTCAGGGTTAGTTATCTTCATTATCAGATGATCATTTTCATTATTGTGGTGGCACAGAGTCACTGGACGGATTCCCACATGAAGAATATTTTGTATTAATTCACTTTCTTTTCACTAGACCCAGTCTCATGAGGTTTCTATAACTTTGTGTCATAACACCCTAAGGCACTACTGAAATATGGATGCGATAAATTCAAATATGAACTATAACTAGGCATTATAAATCGAGTTGGCCCTAATAATCATCTTTGCAATGTTGACTTTTCTGGGAATAATAAGTCTTACTGCATATGCTAGCTCTGGGCCCATCTTGGGAGGGAGAACTTTGTAAGAAGATCATCATCTATCTCTCGCACTTTCATTAAACAGGATTGTTTTGAGTCAAATCAATTTCCTACCTCCATGGTCCAAGCTTTTGGCAAATTTGCATCATAATCATCTTCTTCATCCACTTGGCAGATACTTAATGCAAGTCATCCTGTCCACAGGAAAACAGACATCATAGACATAAAATGTGTGTTCTCCATTTAATTTTATGAGCACTTAGTGGATAACCCTTTGTTTTATTCTCCCCTTGATGTCAAATTGCACCATATGTCTTTTCATAGTTTGTCTGATCTACGATTGTATTTCTCATGATCATTTTGTGGGTTGTGGTGCTATTTCCTCCAGTTTCATTCTCCCTCTTTTATGTTTCTCTTGTACAAAATTAATTACATTGTACCTTCAAGCATAATTTTAACACTGTCTCCATTGCACTGTGTCTGCTTTTAATTAATGCTCTTCTAATGTAGATTCTAAAGCCAAATGGTGCAATATTGTGAGCATCAAAGAAACAAAGAATCTAACAAAACTGAAATGAATAAGCAAGACACAAACAGCTGACAATGTGTTCTCATTTGAAAACGTCACTTTCACCGTACATTGAAAGAATGGATTACTTGGAGCTTTCTCTTAAAAAAAAAAAGACAAGAGATGTTGACTCTAGTTTTCTGGTGCTGTTGGTCTGAGTTTTACCTAGACTCACACTGAGCAAATATCTCAAGAGGAATTAACCAAACACAGCATTCTCACAACTCAAGGAAAGGGGAGGTGAACCCCACAGATACATTTCTCAGAAGTTTTCTATAAACCAGATATGGCAAACCACTCGTCTCGAACTTCAGCCTGTGGTTTTCGTGTCTCAAAGACTCTGATGATGCTGGGTCCTTTGGTGTCCCACACAACCCCACTCCAAAGGGGAAGGGATCTCTTTGGGTTTCTGTCAGTTTCACAGAAGAGAAAATCAAACACAGTAGAACTACATATATCGTGGCTCTGTGAATTAGTGAAATGTCCAAATAACACAATTTGGAAAACAAATGTCATCTTACTACTTTTGATTAATGAATCAGCTTGAACTTCTACCTAACAAGCAGGACTGCTTTAAAATTGTGTGTGTGTGTGTGCGTGTGTGTTATGAATTTGCAGTAAAATGTGGATACATGAATGATGTATATGCATTCTAAAATAGACAGTTTATATTGGGTGGGTATATTGTGTGCAGTTTTATTTGTTGCCTTAAGTTATTCAATGTATCTTTTCTTATAAAATTAGACGGAATGGGTAATAATTTTGAGGTAACAGAGGCTGAGTCCCTAATCTCAGACCATAGGGAGGAATTTGATTTGACTGAGACAATGTGATGTGAAACGAAGTCTGTAGGTTTGTGTGTCAGAGTAGTCTCAGCTCTAGTCCTGATTTGGTCAATAACTTTCTGTGGGAATGTGAAGTATGTCATTTACAACCATTATTTTCTTTGCCCACCCCTCCCAAATTTCTGCAAATTGTCATTGTCTTCTTCCTCCTGACACTTCTGTACTGATAGAATTGCAGCCTCCAAAGTGTGAAGATTATTACTCTGCCCATACCCAGATTTGTCATGGTAGCAGGTCTTGGCCTCTAAAAATATATTTTCCTGTCTAATTCCTGGAACTTGTGAATATGACCATATGTGGAAAGCATCTTTGCAGATTAACTAGGGATTTTGAGATAAGATCATTCTGGATTATCCAGGTGGACCCTAAATCCAATGACAAGTGTTCTTATAAAATAGAAACAGAGGCAGACTTGAGACAGGAAGAACAGAAGACCACACAAAGGTGGAGGCAGAGACGGGGGTGCTGGGGCCCTAGCCAGGAACTGCATGGAGTCACTGGAAACTGGAAGAGGCAAGAAATAAGTTCTCCCTTAGAGCCTCTGGTGGGAGCATGGCCCTGCCAACACCTTGATTTCAGACTTCCAGCCTTGAGAACTATGAATGAATAAATTCATGTTGTTTTAAGCCACCCAGTTTGTAGTGGTTTGCTATGGGAGCCCAGGGAAGAGTGTTTGGTCACTGAATGAAATGTAGGCCAATTTCCAGACATTCAGTGTTGGGCTAAGAGTTTCCAGCCACAGCCCCACTGTTAGTTTGATCACAGGAATTATAAACTTGGGGAATATTGTTAATGACCATTTTCTGCCATGTGAACTGAAAACTGGAAAAGTCTATTTGGTGTGCACAGAAGGGGTGAGGCAGAGGTGAGAGAGAAAAATTCTCATGTGAGGTTTAGAGCCTGTCAGGAAAACAGAAAATCCTAGGGGTTTCAGAGAGAATTTAACATAGGGAGCTTGTTAAAGGTGATGGAAGGGTGAAGAATTAGGAGGCGGGAAGTCACCCCAGAGACTGGCAGTGGGGGAGCCTTCCACCACTCAGGAGTGGGAGACAAGGAAGGAGGCAGTTGTACCAGGGATGGGAGCCCTGGCAGAAGCTGGAAGCAGGGGTGTCTGTCCAGCAGGAGCTGAAGCCATGGGGGAGAATGAGCTGCTGTGGACGATGCCCCCCAGTGTGGAGAAAGGAGAATAAATAAACCAGTTTCTTCTTCCTGGACATTCCAGTCTCCTGCCTATGCCTCTCAGGGGCCACACGCAGCTGGAAGCCAGCTGAGAGGGAGGCTGGGAAGTGTCTGAGTGGGAGTGAGCTCCCTCCACAGAAGGGACCAGAGGAGGAGGAGGAGTTTCTCTGAGAGCAAAACCAGATCTACTGGAAATCCACATCCTGGGCCATAAAACACACCTCACAACTCTAAAACAATGGAAATCACACCAAGTGGATTCTCAGACCATCATGGAATTAAACTAGAAATCTACTATAGAAAGATAGCTAGAAAACACCAAGGTATTTGCAGATGAAACCATACACTTCTTTTTTTTTTTTTTTTTTTTT